>NC_142929.1:141397162-141409662 GCF_046866305.1 Octopus bimaculoides
CAAGGCAAGTGTACCAAACAGAAATTGAATCAATTTGGTCACCAAGCGCATTTAGAAACTTGACTTCCACATGTCTCTACCAAGTGTCCAATGTGTTGCATCCATGTTTTTCACAAATACTAAACTGAGATGCACTTAATCGTGATGTCACTTTGTTCAAATTCTTAGAATGTGATTCACATCTATAGTCGTTGATTACATAAGTGGGATTTCTTCGTTAAAGTGATGCAACAAATACACCTCTTCACCGTTCAGAGCCTGATGCTGAGAAGCAACCAACAAACACTTTAGAGCCCCATCCAGAACGAGACATTATTCTTTTCTACTCTGGGTACAAGGTCCGAAATGTTTGGGGAGAGTCCAGTCTATGAGATCGACTACAGTATGAAACTGGTACTTAATTTATCGGACACGAAAGGATGAAAAGCAAAGTCGACCTCTGCGGAATTTGAACTCAGAAAATAAAAACAAACTAAATACTGCTAAGCATTTCGCCCGGCGTGCTAACGTTCCTGCCGGCTCACCGCCTTAAGTATTTTTTTATTGCACACAGAGTGCTAAAGATAGAGACGACAAACAAGGACAGACAAAGGGATTAAGTCGATTACATCGATCCCAGTGCGTAACTGGTACTTCTTTACTCGAACCTAAAAGGATGAAAGGCAAAGTTGACCTCGGTGGAATTTGGACTCAGAACGTAACGGCAGATGAAATCCTGATAAGCATTTCGCCCAGCGTGTTAACTATTCTGCCAGCTCGCCGCCCTAGAACTAGATATTATTATTTATATTAATGGTGTCTTATTGTAACTATCCATTTAACCTCCATTATTCTAGCACATTCATTATGTCACAAATTATCCCACTGTGGATTATATAACTTTTGTATTATCCGACAGAGTAAGTCATTGTGCAGGTGCATCACTTTTAGCACTTCTCCATCTTTCCAAAGTCGTATTTTACTGATTCGCACAATTATAAATGCTAGAAAGTCATCTTTTATTATTTTGTTTCATAGACAACAACGCGAGGATGTGCAATAAGTACAGTGTTATTGGACATTCAGGAAAGGGAGGAAAGGAAGGATAATTTCATGTTTCGAGCAGAGCTCTTAATCAGAAATATAGAAAAAGTCCTGAGAAGGGAAGACGGAGAAAGAAAATCGCCAACGATACACACGCGGTCATATATATGTATGTGTATATATATATATATATATATATATATATATATATATATATATATATATATATATATATATATATATATATATATATATATATATATATATATGCGAGTAAAAATAAATACAAAAAAAGGGGAGGGGTTGTATGATTGTGTATAGAGGAATATATTATTTTGTTTAAAAGAGTTCCAACACTGTTTTTTATGTTTTATTTATATTCCTGCAAAACCAACGTGGGATATAGAATATGGAATATACAATATATAATATAATATACAATATATAATATAAAATAAAAATGGATGGTACTATGAAATAAAGTATTGAATGTCTTATTGAATATATGGAATATGTCTTATTGAATAGATGAAATAATGAGTTTTCAATATAAAGGATTAAATATATATATATATATATATATATATATATATATATATAAAGGCGAATATTTTCTATACCTTGTGGTATTTAATCATTGTTTGTTAAGAGTGGGTAAATATATATACTTATATATATATATATGTATATATATGCATGTGCCCTTTAATTTATTAGCGTCTATTTTGTGTCCTTTTACTTAGCTTTCTCAGAGCACTGTTTGTGATATTGATCTACATTTATGATACATGTTCAGTCCATTCAGCGTTCCTCCATTGAATCTCTGTTCAACTAGCTCTACTCACAACTATGGATCAACACGAATCTTAAGATACTGAAGCTTAAAGAAGATGATATGTAGTGAGTTGAAATAAATAAATAGTATTAGCAAATATACGTTGTTAACCCTTTGGCTTTAATGAGCAATGCGAGAGAAATATTTGTGTACAGTATTCAATATTATCTTGTTTGTTGTCCTTTTTACACCCTCTGACGTTTTGTTGAAAGAAATGTCCGATGACGACTAGATTCAACGCCAAAACAATGCTTATAAATAGAACGCTCATCATATGTAATATATGAATGGAACTCTAATCGTATGTAATATTTTAATCTTATGTTTCGCCATAGTTTTAAATGTATGTTTTAACTGTATTGCAATCTGTTTATCCAATCACGGTATGGAATCGTTGAAACTATGTAACTAACTTCAGCTGGTAATTTTACATATAATCTCATACCTATGTATATTACACATGTAAATGTTAGAACAGTGTAATATCTTAAATTTACGATATGTTCACCATGAACTCCAGCAACAGTGGGATGTATTGTTTGCAAACTTTATGTAGGATAATAGAATTAATTTGATGAATGCATTGCAACAGTTAGTGTTGCAATGTATTATGCATAATTCAAATGCATACATCCTCTAGAGATTTCTGCCCAAACATAATATATATTTCTTTCACCCACAGATTACATTCACCACTATCACTTATATATATATATATATATATATATATATATATATATATATATATATATATATATGTGTGTGTGTGTGTGTGTGTGTGTGTGTGTGTGTGTGTGTGTGTGTGTGTGTGTGTGTGTGTGTGTGTGTGTGTGTGTGTGTGTGTATATTACTTTTGCTTTCTGCATGTATCTTATTTCATCTTTCACAAATTCACATTTTCTGTGCATGTAATTTACCTAATTCTTTCCATTATTTCCTCAATGTGTTTCTCTTACATTTGTGATACATTTTATATCGTTTTTCTTTTGTAAGTCATTGGTCACTATCTTTGTTGCTATTTTACCTCCATATTTTTCCATTGTTTTACATTCGTCTTCATTTCCTGTTCTTCTTAGCATGATCATTCATTTCGCTATAGTCTTCTTTTCCTTTTCACGAATTGTTCTTTCAATTTGTTTTCTTATCCCCACTATTTATTCTTGACATATTCAGATTTTTATTTTGTTTCCTTATCTCCATAATGTCTGCAGCATTTGTATCTATTTTCTCTTATTTCGTTCTGTATGTATTTTATACTTCTTCTTTTGTCTTTTACTTACTGTTCCCTCGTAATCCAAGAATAAGGTGGATTACTAAACTTAGTGACATCATATCCTGGTAATCTAATTCTACAATTCCAATAGTTTTTGTTTTTGTTCTGTCAATACAACATGTTCTGTTCTATGCGAAAATATCAAGTAGATGCAACAATCTAGTGACGTTGACAATAAAATAAAAAGGACACAAAAACATACTTAAAAACACAAAAATTGTAACAAAGGTTTCCATGGAGTCGACCAGCAGAAACGCAAGATATTCACATTAAAAAATAAAACAAGTGAATAAATATATTTAATCAAAACAGATATGGAATTGTTAATATAGGTTCTTTGTCTATTGTCAGCAGCTGCAGCGTAACAAAGTGATGCTCGCTGTAGAAAATTATTCTTAACAATCCAGTAAAAACCATGAAAAATATATAATTGTAATCTATTGCGTACTCATTTTCAATGAACAATATTTAGACAACGATGTGTCTTCCAAGCAACTAAGAAAGTAATACACCTGCCACTAATGTAATTTGTGTATACCTGCTTAGATATTCATCCACATAGCTATACATATAAATATGGACGCCTGACGGATAGTGAGGAATAGATTTAACAGCACGTAGAACAAAAGAAATAAATTTCCGAAGGAATTTCAAGCCTTTTACGTTTAGAATTTTCGACTCCAATAGAATTTGCAAAATATATATTACTGAGAAGAAAATATGACTTACGTAGCACATAAAGAAACAAAGACACAAACGCAGGAAAAGAGAGGTACACATGCACGGGCAGGAATGGTCACAAATATCCAAACATGCAGATGCATAACTAGTTGTATAAATATAGAGCGAGAAAAACCATCTAAAGCTAAAATTTTGAACTTCTACTATAGTATTTTTTCGAATGCCCAGCTTAAAATTATTAGAGATTATACTAAATGTATTCATTAAGTCATTCACTGATTTTTAAATCCAAATGCAGGCATTCATCAATATAGTTCACGTAAACTGAATTACATTTTGCAACTGAAAACCTACGATACTGTCACCTTAAGAGGGGAATTTAATGTTACACTGTATCCATCTATATTTGAGCTGGTTTATTACTTTCTGTATGCTTACTGATTTTGCTTCTGCGAAATTTCTTCCACTAAGATGTTTCCTTTAATATTGGCGGGAAGGGGAATGGCTTAACTAGATGGAATTGTGTAATTTGAAATAATAGAGTCTAGAGAATACTATAGATTGTCAATGAGTTGTATTTATAGAATGTAAATCAGCCTGATTAGCTCTTTGTTGGAGAACGTCAATATTTCTAGCTTCTATTCAAATGTGTTCATACGTAGTCAGGTGCTATACTATTGATATATGAAAATACGCACATAAAAGTCATTTAATCTCTTAATATATGAATTCTTATCTTCTGTTTTAAGTTCTTGATAGGCTATTCTTTACCACAATATTTGATGAGATATTGACTGATATACCGTACCTTTCCGACACCGATCAGATGCTACGAAAACAGATGTACATCAAGACAATACTTTATTAAAACAGAAAAGGTACATTAGATGATATAATCTTCGATAATTGCTAGCTTGCAGAACCTACTTCTAATAGTTTGGACATTTTAACGTTGTTACGAAAATTACTTGACCTACACGAATAATAATTTCATTATGTACACTCTCAAAGAATTAACATATTTGTTAGATGACATATTTTGAAGTTGTGATGTAAAATTCCTTTGTACGAAATATTAAAGGCTGCCTTAGCAGCAAGCTTATCTTTAGTACTCAACGATTAAAAAGTTAATAGTAGACACAATTTTCCTAAAATACGATAAATGAAAAAGAGAGTTGTAATATATGATCTAGCGTCAAATGATTAAAAACACTATTTATTATTATTGCCATTATTGAAGTTTAGTTTTCGTCGATTATGTCGCCTTGGTTTTAATTTCGATAGTCTTATGTATTTTTGTTTTTACTGACATTGTTTATTTGAGCATTTTATTTTATTTTGATTTATTTCAAATAAGTTTATCAATAACGCAAATAAATAAAAATGTTCAAACGAATCATTGCTATCGTTTACGTAATTCCTACTTTGATCAGATCGACATCACAAACATGTATTTTGAGATGAGAGCTGGTCGTTGTAGTTTCATGAATAGATATGTAGGCGGTTGAATTAGAGACGCATTGGTTAAATGATAGAGCTGCTCGCCGTTGCAGAAATTATAGGATGTATCAAAAGAAATTAAGACTGAGCAATAGAAAAATTTATATACACTGACAAGCAAATATACACAAATACACAGATGTATATAATGGAATACATCTAGCTGTCTAATTAAACGTTCATTTTCAACTATATTTTCCTCATTACACACACACACGCACATACACACACGCACACACACATATGCACACACACACTCACCCCCCCCCCCCCCACACACACATACACACACACACACACACATATATAATAATAGTTATAGATATCACTTGAACAAAGAGAGCTCTAGACACATGTAGAATATATATTTTTATTAATGAAATTGAGAGTACTTCTAAAACTACAGTAGTAGATCAGCATCATTGTTAGAGGGGAAGCTGGGATTGTGTATGTGTGATATAGTGGGGCTAAATGAGTGTATTTGTGTATAGTTTTGCATGAAGTAAGACTTGATCAGACAACAATGTAAAGACGATGTTATAAGCATTATTTTTACTCTGTATTACGTCTGTATGTGCGGAATAAATATGGCCTTGCTATCGTAAGATGTCATAGCGTTATTTTTGACCGATGCACCAAGACGAACTGAGATATATACTTTAGGGACTACATTTTCCAAAGCTGTTATGAAATCTGAAGACATATCTATAATGTCACCTTACATAACATTTCCTTACATTCTTCTGATACTTTGACTGCAGCCATTACACAGCAGATTCCATATGAATAATGCTGACAGCCAAGAGAAATTCTTCAACAAATAAAATTCAATACTACTAAATATACAATTTTGATGCAAAATTTATCGATAGCGTTATGCATTTAGTAATATGTCGCATTATGGAATTACTTGAGGTAAAACATATACCAATTCGTTGTAATTAATATCTCGATTTGCAATAGATATATAGGATTTATATTGAAAAATATGCTAAAATTGTTGGAATACAATTACTCGTTTTTCTAATAACTATATGCTAATATTTCAAAAACAATATTTTGTCAGAGTGTTCAATGAATGATGGAGAAAAAATGCAATATAGTTGTTTATATAATCTAATCTATTATATAAAACTTTAATATAACACTATAAATTTATAAAGTTGGCATCCACTAAATAGTTGTATTTCTATTTTCCGATTAGATGTCGTGTTTTGCATACGGAACAACAATTGTTGTATATTTAAACATTAATTCATCTTTCTCTTGCATGTTACGAAAGGATCAATGTAGTGTTTAGGATTTTTAATGTATGTGTGTATTGAATAACCAACATTAATTTATATATTATTTCGGGAAGGATGTAGCATTCTGCACTTGAATTAATGTTATTGTTATATAATTAAACACTTGAATGCATTAGGTGCATCTGTAATTCATATGTAATTAAGTTTTACATACGAATTAACTGAACAAGAATCGCAGAACTGATTATTGAAGGATTGCTGGAGTATATGTATGTTTTAATGACAACGCATTCACACTTTTTATCTTCACAGAAATCAATACATGCAACTGTTTTCGCCTAAAACAACTTGCCAGAGCAAAGATTAATTGCTGCAAAAATCGTACGCTTCTGTCCAACAGATAAATGTAAAATGTGTTTCATAACGTTACTCCATGTACAATGAAACTGATTTAAAGAAATGAATTGATCCTGTGTAGTGTACATTGGATCGTGTTTCTACTGGACGTGGAGTAAAAATTAATAACACCTAGTAAAAATGCTAAGGACTGCGTTGTTATGATACACACATTTGATACAACGCTGGAAACATGCAAATCAAGATAAAATTTTCGGGTACAAATAGTGTGTTGTTTTTTTTTTCTCTCATTAAAAATTACTTACTATCACTTAACTGAAGTCCTATATTTGATATTTGACAGAAAATCCGAATGGCAAATTGTTTTCCAATACACAATAATCTATTGCAATAGATGATATATAAATATGTAAATCAATTCAATACGATAATTCCATGCCAATGGCATCGATATGTATCATTATAATCATATCCTCATAGAATATTACCAACTTCAGTAACGTTGAGATCTGAAATCGTGCACATGTGTGTTTTAACATAAATGGCATCCAGCAGTGATTAGTGATAGAATATGAAGGAAGTAGTTTGAACGTTAGAAACGCAAATGAAAGTATGGCGATTACGAAGATATAAAGTGCATTCCTGCTTAGTTTTATGAATATTCTCGCCTGGATAATTGTGAACGCCATAATAAAATATCTGAAAAGTTATGCATATCTGTGTGAGTAGGCTTCGGGATTATTATATGATATGCGTATTGCCCCTTCACAATCAATGAACACATTGATTACAATTTTTAGAAGCTCACTGAAATGTACGCTTTATCAGCCTCAGTTGCACCAGAGAAAGTGTAAATGGCGGAAAGGTCACCATTGTCACAATTCTCATTAATAATTGTAAGCTATTGGTCATCGCAATGAATACAGTGATACTGTCACAATCACATTTTCCCCAGGCACCAGATTTGTTTAAGAGAACATATGTATTTCTCTTGTTGTTACATATGCACGATAGTAACAACAAAAGCAAGACAATTAGCAACATGACCTCGTGCAACAATAGCAATACTAGTAGAATACTTGCAAAGAAGTGTCTTCTATTTGCTTGTGTTGGCAACATGTGGACTTTACACTCATTTAAAGACAAATGTAATGTCATATTGACTAAAAGTGTTTGCATCATAAGGAGTTATGGTGATACGGACAAAAGAGGAAACCAAGCTCGTAATAGTGAAAAATGAAAACAGTGCCATAGTAGTGACCCCAGCTAGTTTAAAGGGAAAACTCCATATGAACTGCAATGGATGGTGTCGGATGGATATTGCACATGAGGATTACAGGTAAAATATAGCAGGTGGTAAAGACGATGGAGAGTGTCAAGTGAAACGCACCCCTAGCAGGAGTTTTTGATACCCGACAGAATGCGAAATGTGCCGAGGTTTCCTTACCTGCAAAATGAGACTTGAGGTAAATATCAAAGAACACAGAATTAGGACTCGATACAACACCGACTAAATTGGTCTGAGGATAGCAAAGTTGTTAAAGCTTTTCGTTACAATTCTATATCCAGAAAGTATAATGCTCACATTGTACTGCAAATAATTCATGAATATGTCAGTATAAAGGACCTGGATATTCCATATAAGCGTGAAGAGTATCTAGAGTTTATGCGTTTAACAGCAAAGGTAGTCAGGACATCTGTCTTGCTGGAATTAACATCTAAACCGAAACTCCAATGAAATGCAAAGTGCCAAAATTGTACGAAATAAGTACCAAAGTTAATAGAAACAATAGTTGTATATATTAGGCATTCACAAGAAAAAAACAAAAAAAAAGAACAATCACATGGGAAGGAGTACAGTGGAGTGGGAAACAATAGAAAATCATTGAATTACAAATCAGAACACGTAAAACAAATCCAGATGTACAAGAGAATAGCTCTGAAACCTTTATATTCTGCAAATTCTATGATCAGCTGAGTTGGCAAGAAAGGACCGGAGAGTTGGTGGAAGGAAGTCAAAGTCCTCGACAAGAGGAAAGATGGTAGGAAACAAAGAAGAACAATCAATGAGATACTTAATGGCCAAATGCTCATTACTCTGTGCCAGTCATCTAAACTCCAGTAAAAACAAAACGACGACCACAAATTACCCTGCCATCAACTCATCACCAACATCACATACACTAACAGTAATCATAAAATGCAGGCAACTGATGAGCAAAATCTCCATTCCTCAAGGTTTTTTTTCTAAGAACAATGACGTAGAAGATTCCAATAATGTTATCGTGTCAAAATATTTAATAATTGAAAGCTATTCAGATCGGAGTAGTTTTTGCTTTAGCGACCTACTAATAGAAGCAATGAATGACACGTTTCAGTATTATTAGATTTTATCAGGGAACCACACGTACCATATATATATACACGAAGATGGATGAATGAATTGCTGGCTGTTTTTCTCTTTGCTTTCATTCTTCAACATTTCTTCAAATAGTAGATCCTATATCTGACACGTATTTTCATTTCAGTCTCGTCGATAAAATTCCATAGATTTTTCATTCCTCTGTTCGTTCTTACTTATACATAATATTCTCTCTTGTAATCCTCCTTCATCATCTGCTGATGTATATTCAATATCCATCTATCATCACATTTGAAAAACATCACCAGATAGTTCCGACATCTTAACACTTTCTCAGCTTTCAGTAGCTCAACGCTGTTGATGAACGATAAATATCTCCGTTAGACCAACTTGTGAAAGCGGGAAAAGGATGAAATATGACACAGGAGATGTACGGAATATGATTGAAATATTAATAAGAAATTATCGCAGTACTCACACACACGCATGAAAGACGCATTCCTATTATTTCAAATGAATACAGGATGAGTAAATATATTCCCCTCTGAGAAGATTTTATACAATCAATTTTCACTAGTATACTTTTAACTGAACACCGTATGCAATATCCGCTATATTATCATACGCTAAGTTTAAGATGTCGACCGATTTATCTTATATTGAGAAGTTACCGAAATAAGACTAAAATTTGTGAAGTATTTTGTAAGTGGTGCGATTATGTCTGCAGTAATAACACTGCTGTAAACAAAAAAATATCACTTAGAAAATGTATAGGTTGCAGAAATGAGTTGCTGAGTAAGAGGGTTGACGGGATTGCATACATAGCCTAGTGAAATGTCTGTAACACACCATCTTATTAGTTCCCTGTAATCCAAAGTTGTATTCTTCTTAAAGGCAAAATTCAAATAATTTATTTTCATCAAATACAATGAACAGCGTGGTTGTCTCCAAAGTATTAAGAGTTTCCTAATGCTGCTTACACATTACATGAAAAACTGTAGCAACATACGATTATCACCATGAATGTATCAAATTACATTAGATTTACTGAATATGCCGTCAGTTGCGTAAATGACTACTCTGAATGTACGTTATTACATTTGACGGATATTTGTCCCCATTTTGTCTTTTGTTAGCACAACGTTTCGGCCGATATACCCTCCAGCCCTCATCAGGTGTCTTAGGGAAATTTGGAACCTGGGTCCTCATTGCTAATGTATTTATTATTATTATTATTATTATTATTATTATTATTCAGGTCACTGCCTGGAATCGAACTCGGGGTTAGTAGCCCGCGCTTTTAACCACTACACCATGTGTCCGTGCGCGATTATGAAGTGAATTTTAGGGCTTATAAATCCAATATTTTCATATCCTTCCTTAATACCAGATCCCATATGCTGCTCATATCTGCACTCGGTTTGCTTAGGAGGTTGTTGTGTCCGTCATATTCCGCTGATGTCGACTTCACCTTTCATCCTTTCAGGGTCGATAAAATAGGTAATAGTTGAAGAGTAGGGTCAATATCATTGACTATATAACTCGCAAAAAAAAAAAAAAATCGGGCCTTCTCGAGTTTATCAGAATTATTTATTATCCCAAAGCTGTTACCAAGCATGTACTTATTTTCTCATCACAAAATATAATAAGGAGCACTCCGTCGGTTACGTCGACGAGAGTCCCAGCCAATAAGATCAACGGAACAGCTTGCTAGTGAAATTGACTTGCAAGTGGTTGAGCACTCCACAGACACGTCTACCCTTAACGTGGTTCTCAGGGAGATTGAGCATGACACAGAGCGTGATGAGGCTAGCTCTTTGAAATACAGGTACTACTCATTTTTCACAGCTGAGTGGACCCGAGCAACGTGAAATAAAATGTCTTGCTCAACGACAACAAAATAGAAAAGAAATTAATGCTTAATGTTCAATGAAATTAGTAGAAGCAAATGCATATTTCTGGCATAGCCCGTTAAAAGATGCAAGTATTTGCAATAATTTAGAAATTCTTTCAACAATGATGATAAAAATGATAATATATTTTATTTTAAGCTACGGAGAAGTCATTTACGGATTTCTAATTTTAGACACGTAAGCGGTCCATATCAGTAATATTCTATTGTATTTAGCATTTCTATGGACACAAATTTCTGTCTCGCTAACAAGCTGGATACTGTTACAAACAATACTTCCTACCGTTATTACTTATTCCATTTATATGATAATTATATATACTTCGTATTCTATCGACCACTTAATCCACACCATGTGGTAAATGATTATTTATAACTGCGACCGCAATTTTGCAAATATTCATATCATATTCATATCTCCTGCTATTCATCTCATATTCATATCTCACAAAATGGTAAATAAATATCTGCGAACTTTGCTCATTTTTGAAGATGTTATTTAAAGCTCATTTATACACAACACTTTAGCATGCAGCTTTGCAGATGCACTATTATATCAGTTTCATGGTATTCGAAAATATTTACATTTTAGCACATTGTATATTTTTATAGTAAATATTTAACATTTTAATAATCCATAATAATATTTTCTCCAAATAATTAATAAAATCCTAACATTGCAATTTTGTTGACGCACTGGACACATTAAAGAGCAAGATGAGAAAGTATATTTCCTAATATAATGTTTGCTTCGAGAAACTGATGGTTCCGTTCCCGACGCGGCTTTACTGCATATGTCATATATATGCAGAAGCTAACTTATCGCACTCATGGTTTCAATTTCTAGACCATGGGTTGCCTTATGTTCTACGTAAAAAATATGAATAAATAAACACTTCATCTCAGGTTGCTCTGCAATCATTTAGTCATCTGATATGTGGTACACAGTGCAACTGCCCCGGTAAGTAGATTGCATGGGCGGAGTGAGATAATGTGCGGCAATTGCATTTGATTGCTTTAAAAGAATCATTCATTGAGGTCATTCGGCAAAAGATGAAGGCTCGTACATCGTATTCGACAGGAGAATCAAACATGTACATACATACATACATACATACCTACATACATACAGACAGCGAAACAGACAGACACACAGACATACATATCATACATCCAAACAAAAACATACTTGTTGATGTTGAGATTCACCGACCTTCAAGTCGTATATTGCTTATCTTTACATTTATATAGATATATATGTTTATGCTTATATATATATATATATATATATATATATATATATATATATA
>NC_142929.1:141412162-141417162 GCF_046866305.1 Octopus bimaculoides
TGCAGGTCTGTCGAGACTGGCAAGATAAGTATGTTAATATTATGTGTAATGTTCTGTGTAAAAATATTAAAAACGACCTGGATATTATACATAAGAAAATTCCAGATAGACAATGATGAGGGGGATGAAGGATTCAGCTTCCTTCTTTTTCTTTCGATTCAGTGAAAGGTGGGGGTGCACCAAGCCTGAGTAGATATGAAGGGTTGCATTAATGGAAGTACTATACTGGTGAACTATGAGGATAAAAGAATATTGTAGTTGTGATGTAAAAGAGAGAAAAGACATTGTAGCAATGAATGCCAATAAGCTGAGTGGCCCTTTCTGAAGGCGGTCCGATGTGTCAGTATCTGCGACTAAAGCAACGTCATAGATGTGGTTGAAATATTCCACTGTAGGTGGGTCTCACTTTTGCCTTGGTAATTATTATCAGCTGCTGGAACTGAAATACTTTCTGACAACAAAAAGAAGAGAAATTGGTTGTTGTGCAGTTAAAACTATGCTACAGATACAAGTATATGACTTCATCTGGAGAGATTCACGGTAATAGCGAGGCCAGCCTCTGTCAGTGTTCTACTTTACTGCCACGCACATTTTGAGGGCGAGGTGGTGTATTGATGGTTTTTTGATGAGCATTGCTTGGATTTCTACCATCAAATGGTTGGCATGAATCCACTGGAAGACGGTCCCGAACTTTCTCCTTCCAAAGTCAATGTAGGAAGCATGGATATCAAATATTTTCCTGTTTGTTTTTAATTCGATGACCTATAAACTCTAGGATATAATCTCAATATTATTGTTTAGTTACAAAACTTTGCTGTGCAATTTATTAGTTTTGTGCTGTTATTGACGGTTATTAAAACACTTAGAAGTTACAGCACGTGGATTTGAATAAAACAAGTTAAGCCTAAATGTTGCTTGACATATAAAATTCTACTGCTACCAGCACTCAGTAAAAGTAATATACACAGGCAGACACGCACATACGCATACATCTATGTGTTTGGAAGTAGGCATGCGTACATATTAATCTACTAATCTATCTAATTAGGTATCAACCTATAAACGTTCCTACACCGGAAATATGCTTGTTGTGTGTGTATATTTGAAGGGGAGGCGAGGAAGTTACGAGCTACATATTTTACAAAAGGTGTTCAATAAATACTCAGGGTTGTTTCTGTTCTAATACTTGTCTACTTGTTGCTTTTCCAGTTTCTCTTAGTGAATTATTTACTACAATGACGCTGTAAGCGAAAATTTAGAGAAACAACCTAAGAAAAGGAACACTGAACATATATGTAGCACCTTAAACTTACGTAATCTTCTTCAGGTGAGGCTTTCGAAATATGTGTATTACCTAACTACTTACTTCATTCCATTCAATCTGTTATACATTTCGTGTAAGTAGCAAGCGTTTCGTGCTATATACTGTAGTTTCATAGTGAGGATCATCAACATTTCTTGCTAATTCGATATGCAACAAAGTGCATGGAATACATCGATTCATAAATGTTATTGATCGATTATCATAATTTGGGTTATCGACACAAGCCTTGTCTATGATTCAAGCGAACCAACTGTATGCCCTACTAAATTATTTGATCTAACTAATGTATCATATATATATATATATATATATATATATATATATATATCGTAAGAGAGAGAGAGAGAGAGAGAGAGAGAGAGAGAGAGAGAGAGAGAGAGAGAGAGAGAGAGAGTGTGTGAGAGTGAGAGATTTATCAAATGCCTGTCTATGATAACATTGATGTTTCGAAATTTAATTCAATATGTGCATATTTAGTGTGGAGATTATTTTAATGCTAACCACGAAAATATTCATATGACAAAAGAAAGCTGTATGTATATTAGATAATGAATTATATTTTGTGATATTCTCTGGGATATCTATATATATAATCATGACGTCATCAGCGAAGTTCTGAATTCAAGTTATATGCTCTACTTCTTACATGAAAAATGTAAAAAGGATATACATTATTATACATTCTTTGCAGTAAAAGTACGACTTATGTAAGGTATAAATTAGAATCGCCATGCACATGATAAGCAGCATGGGGGAATTGTTAGTAGTATTACATTGAATATTAATTCTATTAAAAAACTAATTATTATTACACGAACGTTGAAAAACAAAATTTAAATTCTTTGAAGTAGAATGTAATACAATATGTTCCGTATTATTGTTACCACGTCTGCAATCTGAAGAAGATGTCGTTGTACACAGAATTGAACGTGTTCATTGGACATATGTAAAGTTTACTTTAGTAATCAGGGATTTTATTTCTTATTACAAATTTCATACACAAGATCTTTACTTATGCGACTGAGAAATTCACCGAAATTTTGTTGGCGTTTTCTGACAGATAAATATACGAATGTCAAGTTAAATAACTTGTCATATTTAGCTAAAATCACTTTTTCCTAACTTAGCCAAGATATTGATATTCTAGTACACGATTTTAGAAAATGAAGAAAACATATATAGGTAAGTATCTACTACTTAGAAACTATTAAATATTGAATTAAGTTGGAAATATTACTATATGAATAATTCCGGTTTAGTTTCCCATTTCTTTCTGTGTTTAATCCCAACTTTCATTGCAATCTTTTCATTCTCTGCACGTATTCCATTACTGAGACGTCAATTTTCTACAATATTTTCGTTTTCCTTGCTTTATTTTTTCGAATTAGTTTACGAGATTCTACATATGCTGTTCCTCAGAGGATTTACTAAATTTCGTTATTTAAGTCGAGAAAATCATAAGTATGATGTACATGAATATAAAGTGTATGTGGTCATTTAGTTTTTGTTACTTTATCAAGTCAACTTTTTATAAAGTTATGCATAGTTTCATAAATGATCGAATCAACGTTAGTTTCATATATTCGTCGTCCAAGATATCAGCCGCACACTGAAGGAAATATTGATGTATAAAATGGTATCGAGAAAATTGTTTAATCACTAGTCCTGATACTTAGTTGCAATAAGTGACGGAAATCCCCATCTAAATTCACACCATAAATCTTGGTGAATAGAAAATATTTCTGATGGCGACAAATGCAGATTATATAGTGAGAGATGCAAAACAATATGGCATATCGTTAGCGAATGCGCGAACGTGGCACAACGCGAATAGAAAGACGCCATGTCAATGAAGAAAGAACGAGCCATTGTGATCTTTGTGGAAATCACGGCCTACAAAGAGCAAAAACATGGTACAAGTCATGAAACCTAGTAGACGTCACCAAGAATTTGAATAGCAAAATCGTGTGGGATGCAATTATATAGTGCGATCACCGGAACAGACATTGGAAACCGGACATTGTTGTGGTTAATAAGAAGGAAAGAACGTGTATGTTAATCGGTATAGCATGCGCCGGTGACAACAGGATTAATGTGAAAGAAGAAGAAAAAATAAACTATGACGATTTAAAGTGGGAAATGCGAAATGAAGACAGTAAGCGTGATACCAATAGCTATTGGTGCACTTGGAAGTATCAGCACTCAACTATCAACATGACTGAAGAAGATCAGTGTGTAGGTAGAACGTCTACAAAAACCAGTATTGTTTGGACATGAAAGAATTCTTCGCAATGTTCTTGAAGCATGACCATTCATTAACTAATATTAATGATAATAATAATAGTCCTTTCTACTATAGGCACATGACCTGAAATTCGAGTGAGGTCCATAGTCGATTAGTTCGACACTAGTATGCAACTGGTACTTCATTTATTGATCCCGAAAGGAAGAACGTATTGTCTGACTGAAGTACTTGTGAGTTGACAAATAGTACAAAGCCCCAGTAGACATAATATTTTCAATCAACAACCTCACGGTATTGTATACTGTGAGTCGTCTATAATAATAATAGTAATAATAATACTAATAATTTTTTTTTTCTTAAATACATGTTTTACCCGTGAAATTGCGAGTGCAAACTGGGAATGTATACAACGAGTTTCTATGCCCTAGGTGTACGGAAAACACTCGGCGAGAAATGGAAGAAAATTTGAAGAAAGAAGAAAAAAAACATAATAATAATAATAATAATAATAATAATAATAATAATAATAATAATAATAATAATAATACTAATACTACTAATAATAATAATAATATTAATAATAATAACAATAATACTAATAGCAGTACCAGTCAGTGGCTCTCATGGCTTTTAATCTTCACTGATTGGAAGTGTTATCATGTACATTGTTTTGTCTTGCTATAAAAGAAGGGAAAACATTCCGCTCAGTACCACAGATTTTCTTGTTAGTTGTTTGACCTTAGCCAGATGAGCATGTCCCTTGTTGGCTGACGATATGCGCAACTCTGATCACAAACACTCAACTATCAACATGTCTGAAAACGATCGGTGGCAGTGTGAAAGCAGAACACCTACAAAATTCAGCATTGCTTGGTACTGCAAGAGTTCTTGGCAGAGTTCTTGAAGCATGACCCTTAAACAAGTGTCAGCTTTAGCCTGCTGGCTGTTGACACCTGACACTATCCATCATACGTAGCAAAATAATCTGTGAGATTTCATATACTACTACTACTACTACTACTACTACTACTACTACTACTACTACTACTACTACTACTACTACTACTAATAATAATAATAATAATAATAATAATAATAATAATAATAATAATGATAATAACAATAATAATAATAATAATAATAATAATAACAATAATAATAATAATAATAACAAAAATAATAATAATAATAATAATAATAATAATAATAATAATAATAATAATAATAATAATAATAATAATAATAATAATAATAATACAATATTATAAGGCAGTAGAGCATATACACTTGTCTTATCTCTGTAGAGCAGTAACTGGAAATGCGAGCATGTAAAAACCGGATGTAGCTCATTCTACCATAAGACAAGAGTGGAGAGAGAGGGAGAGAGGGATGAAGGGAAGCAAGAGATTGAGAGACATATGAAGGATGTAT
>NC_142929.1:141422162-141459662 GCF_046866305.1 Octopus bimaculoides
TAAAAAGTTTGTTTGTAAAGTTTATTTTATATACAAAGTTGTATAACAACTTGTATACTCTCTGGTGCAAGTTTTTTGCGACGGAAATCTGCCCTGTGTGGCACATTTCCAGGATATAAAAACCAATTTCGGCTTTCTAGCCATGTTTTTTGAGACGATGGCGTCTTGTCGCCATGAAAAGTTTTGTGAAACGAACGCTGCATTCTGCAGTGTTTCGTTCGAAAAAGAATTTCCTAGTCTTCCTTCCTCACAGTTAAAGGAGAGAATGGAGAAAAAGAAAGACTCTGCTGCTACAGCAGTCTTGCCTGCCAACGTAACCAGTGACAACAACAACAACAACAACAACAGCAGCAGCAGCAGCAGCAGCAACAACAAGGACACAAATGTCCTTGCTAACAAAACCACTGTCCTCACCACTGATACCACCACTACCGCTACCACCACCACAACGAACTTTGCCGAGGCTTTGAAGCCTAGGAAAAGAATTTTGAATATATCGAAAGAGAAATTACTTGCATGCAAAAGCATGCTAAGTAAAAAGGACGTTACAGTCCATCTTCAAACGCCCGCGGACTTTAAGATAAACATCGATAAAGAAACTATCATCTACAGAACCATTAATTTAAAGACAAAGACAGTGGAAAAATTCACCCAAGAAAATGTTGAGAGGTGCTTAAAGCCGATTTGGTCTTACAAAACTTACATAACGAGAGGTTTGAAATTCGGAACGATAGAGGTAAGACTAGACAGCGAGCAGCGAGCGAAGGACCTCTCCACTAAGTCATTACAACATGAGAACGTGGTCATGATCCCTACGTACCTTGGTCGTAGGGTTACGAAAATAAAAATTTCGAATGTGCCTCCTGAAATTGAGGAAGAATGGCTAGTATCTGCCATATGTCTAGGCATAGAGGAGGAGATAAACATATTAGAAACATCTGCCGTTTGCAATCAAAACTGGATTGGCCAGGAATTTCAACTCCTGGTACAAATTGATCCAGCAAACTGGGAAAAAATTCCACATAGAATCCAATTAACTGAGGATTCAATTTTTCATGTTTTCGTCGAAGGCAGTAGCCAGTTTGCTACGTTTGTAGTAGCAAAGCTCACCTTCAAAAAACATTCCCAGTAGCCCAGAAGAAGAGGCAACAACATCGGCAACAATACAAAGAAAAACAACAACAACAACAACAACAACAACAACAACAACAACAACATCAACCACAAGAAAAGCACAAGAAAAAAAAAACAGCATTACTGCCTACACCGCCATATGCACAACTGCTCAAGCAGTTGTACAACGAAATGGAAAAACGCCAGCAGCCAGCAACACAGCCGAACCAAACAACAACACCACCAGTACCACCAAGAACAGAATCAGCACCATCACCACCACCACCAACAACAACAACAACCCCACAAGAAGGGAACACGAAAAAGACTCCCACCCCACCCCCAAAAACCAAAACACCACATCCCAACTGTCACGAAACAGCACCAACACCACCAACAACAAAATCAACCCACACAAAAATAGACCCCAACACCCTTCCCATCCCACACACCGGTTCCTCCGACATGTCAGATGAAGATGACACAGAGGCTTGGCAAGTGGCCACGGGGGGAAGAAGAAAAATGGGAAAAAAAAGAACGGAAAAACAAACAAACAAAGCGGGGAGGTTTACCATCCCCGAAACCAACACATCCACAGAAAACAAAAACACCAACACAAACGCACCAACACAGAACCCCACAACAAGTTTGACAGCGATAAACACAAACAATCCAGACCTAATGAAATTCATTAGGTCAAACACTAACATAACAGATAATGACACGAAAACAAGCAATCACCCACACACAACACCACCACAAAACATCAAAATCATACATGTAACACGGAGCACATACAATACACTGAAATCTCTCTACCCGGATACAGTAGGGAGATTCCAGAAATATTAATAAAAAAAACTATACAAAAACCTTCTGAGAGAAGGTTGTGAGGCCAAGAGCCAAGAATTTTCGGACAGTATGTACCTCTCTCTCTCTCTCTCCTTTCGTGTGTAAAACACAAATTTTGATAGAATCATGGTGAAGATTGGCTGTGTGAATGTGCGTGGCTTGGGGTCGCCTTGGAAACAAGGGTACCTCTTAAATGACATCAAGTCACACAATTTGGATATCATAGCCATTAGTGAGACCAGACTCCATGAACCGCGGGCCCTAAAGTCCATGTTTGGCGGACAGTTTAACATTTATTTTTCTCCCTGT
This sequence comes from Octopus bimaculoides, assembly GCF_046866305.1. Taxonomy (NCBI): domain Eukaryota; kingdom Metazoa; phylum Mollusca; class Cephalopoda; order Octopoda; family Octopodidae; genus Octopus; species Octopus bimaculoides. The sequence goes on from NC_142929.1 coordinate 141,424,437, forward strand.
CTGCCGAGGATGGGCGGTAGTGGCACGGCGGTTCTTTTTCGCAAGAGTCTGGATCTCCAAGTAAGGACGATATTTACGAACCCGGAGGGCAGACTGGTTGTCCTAGATGTTGACGGCAGCGATGGAGGCGCTTTTCTGTTGTTGGCAGTTTATGTGCCTCCTTTAACAGGTCGGTCAGACTTCTTTCGGTGTCTAGAAGTATTCCTGGGAACGTCTCGTCCCTTACTTTTATTGGGGGATTGGAATGCTACCTTGGACATGCATCTAGACTACGTGGGGAGTGACAAAACTAGAAGGGGATGCAAAGGCCTCATAGACCTGCTCAGATGCTTCCAGTTGTCTGACAGGTACCGACTCGACCACCCAAATGTGCCAACGTGGACTTGGAGCAACCGCATTGGGTCGTCGAGATCGTATCTAGATAGGATAGTGTGTAGGACAAGAGATAGAGATAGTTTAGGATGTCCACAGTTCCACATAGTCAGCTACATGGATCACAAACTTGTGACGTGTACGCTAGACTTAGATAAGGCACATAGGCAGGGTCCCGGTTACTGGAAACTAAACGCGGCTTTCCCGTCGAGACAGGTTTTCAGAGACAGGATTAGCACGTTAGTAAAGAGGGCTTTGACGGGAGCCATCGTCAACAACAAATGGTGGTTTGCCCTCAAGAGAGCAGTAAGGGCGGAAGCAATAAGGTATAGCAGAGCACTAGCTGTAGAGAGGAACAGAGTAGAGGGGGAGCTAGTGATAAAGTTAGAAGAGGCATTGCGAAGTGGCATCGCATCCGACGTTTTAGCGGTGAGGTTGGCCCTCGACCAACACTTCAATGCTAAACACGAAGGGTGTGCTGTCAGGGCAAGGATGCGTGCTCTGAGGAATGAAGGTGTTGGAGCTGCACGAGAGGCCCGGGTGGCGGAGGCGCAGCGGGGTAACAGAGCCACCATCCGGTCTGTGGTAGACGAACAGGGGCGCGAATTGCTCGAGCCGAGCAAGATGTGCGAGGCGTTTCAGCGGCATTTTGCCCGACTGTTCGGGAGGAGTGGCGAGCGAGAAGGCAGGGTGGACTTTAGTGCCTACCTGCACAGCTTGCTACGACTCTCGGGAAGAGAGGCAGAGTGCTGCGAAGGGGTCATCACGGCGGAGGAGGTGAGGGACGCGATGGCGGGTTGCTAGACGGACAAATCTCCGGGTTTGGATGGTCTGCCCTACGAGCTTTACAACTGTATGCCAGACTCGTTTGGAGACGTCTTAGCGGCCGTGTACTGCAACTGGCAGCAGAACGGGAGCATTCCCGGTTTTGTGAGCCGAGGAGCGGTAACGCTGCTGAAGAAAGATCCAAACAAGGGGGACGCCATAGATAACTTTAGGCCCATCACTCTGCTCAATGCAGACATGAAAATTTTGGCCAAGGTGTTAGCCAAGCGGTTGGCGCTTGTCATCGAGAAACTGGTCGGCACGGAGCAGACGTGCGCCGTGCCGGGCCGGAGCATCTATTACAACGTCCATCTGATGCGCTACATCATAGAGAGGGTAGTTAAGGAACCTGGCATGGGTGGGGCCCTGATCAATTTGGATCAATCCAAAGCTTTCGATAGGGTAGACCATCTATACTTGGAGGCCGTCCTCGAAGCGGCCGGCTTCGGTCCCGTTTTCCGCGGCTGGATGGCTGCCTTGTACACAGGCATCCGTTCGGTTGTTCGCGTCAATGGACGTCTATCGGGAACCTTCGACGTTGCACGTTCGGTTCGTCAGGGATGCCCCCTGTTGCCGCTCCTGTACGTATTGACTCTCGAGCCACTACTGCGGAAGCTGGCGACGCTGAGGGGCATCCCGCGAGAACTGGGGTGCAGGACGAGCGTGTCGGCATACGCGGACGACGTCACCGTCATAGCGTCTAGCCACGAGCACATCGAGCTTGTCGGTGAGACGCTGAAAGACTACGAAGCGGTGACGGGAGCGAAAATCAACCGGGATAAGTCGGTGGGTTTGCTGCTCCGCACCTGGAGAAGCAAGCCCATACCGTCCGGCAGCGCCTCAGTAGTGGGACGCTGGACGGACGGTCCGGTCAAGTTGCTCGGAGTCTGGTTCGGTCTGGACCTGCAAACGGAGAAGGACTGGGACGAGATAACGAGTAGGTTGGCCACTCTCTGCCGGCAATGGTCCGAGAGGTAGCTGTCCCTAAAAGGTCGGGCGGAGGTGGCGAACTCGTACATCGCGTCCGTCATCGAATACCGCCTGACCGTCGTGCCTTGTCCCGATCGCGCCATCACCGAAATGGAGCGCATCCTCTTCCGCTTTTTGTGGAAAGGAAGCGTTCCGATGGTGAGGCGATCCGTTTGTTGCCAACACCCGCTGAAAGGAGGGCTGGGCATGCCGTGGTTGATGATGCGCAGACATGCGCTGAGACTGCGACATCTCCGGCTCTACGTAGACGACGGTGAGCAGGTGTGGTCGCCGTTTGTGCGACGCGCTTTCCCGCAGCTCGTCTCCATGACCGAGCTGCAGTCGTGGATCAAAAAGAGGCTGAGGAATGGCGAATGGCACCGTGAGTGTCGCGTTGCTCTCCGGCAACTTTGCCGTCCCGGGTCGACCTTGAGCGGCTACATCACAACGAAGTCATTCTATAGGGGATTAGTGGAGGGAAGGTACGACGACGATCTCGGGGCGAACCAGGGCGTCAACGAGGAATACCTGACCCGTGCAGTGTCCAACCATTTCGGAGTTGTGTGCTTATGTCGAACGACTGCTGTCGCGTGTGGGACGAGTCGGTTTATCAACCGAGTCTATCGTCAATATCGTCACGCCTCCTTCCTTTAAACGGGAAGGAAGAGCTGTATTTATCGTACTTGTGGCTATGTCGAAAGAATGCATCTGGTGGACGCGTCTGAAAGGATTAGAGACAAATACTTTCCTCTCTGGTCAATCTCTCATCAACTTTTTCAAGTATCACTTGAAAAGGGAGGTGAGAGTAGAGAGGCAAGTGTTGTCTAGCAAATGTTTCGAAAAAAGATGGATACATGTAGCAAGAATGGCACGTATAAATGACGAAGCCACCTTGACCACGATTCTATAAAACGTTTTAAAATTTTGTAAACAGAGTTACTTACGTTTCTTGCATAAAGAAAAGAAATTTTATTTAACAAACTGTGACACTAAAGACCGAGGTTACCGTGGTCTTTTCGTAGGTTTTTCTTTCCACGGATAACCTCCCCATTTATTGGGAATTTTCTGTATTATTTCGTATTTTTTTTTTGTAAACACCCCAAACGTTTTGCGATGTTTTTTTTTCATCGTTGTTCCCACTTTCGTTTTTTTTCTACTTTGTTTTTGCCCCCCTCGAAAAGAAAAACTTTACATTTGTATTTTGTCCCCTCTGTGTTGAGCCGTGTGTGGCTAATAAAGAAACCTATCTTTCTATCTATCTATCTATCTATCTATCTATATACGTTCTTGTGTTCTTATGGATGATTTATGTTTGTGGTTAAGTTCACAGTGATTGCATTGGGCATATTTCATTACCAATAATTCATGTCAGGATGAATACCAGTAAGAAATGCTTAATGAATCATTATAAAACTGAAATTAATAACATGGACTTCGGGAAACATCTTAAGCAGTAAACAGCGTTTCCTATTTACAAGGAGACTTTTACTAGAAAAAAAAAAAACAGATTTAAAGGAATATTAACACTTCATTTATTACATATGAAACTATCACCTGTCTGATATTTTTCCTGTAATAGTAATTCGTGTTTTGTCAATATGTTCGAGTGTAGGTCCCATGATACATACTTAGAGGCAGAAATGTCTGCTGAAGAGTATGTCCTCATATCTCATTGACTGATGGTTTATGGTAATTACATGTTGTACATGAGACAGAAAATGACAGTGAAAAGTTGCATGCAGTCTCAGCGTAAACGCAAGATATCTCATAGTAAATCGTACATGTATCATTTTAAAGAAATCAATACGTGAGATAACAACGAGTAAAAGCTATTGAGAATTGTATTCATTGTATGAAAATAAAGAGGCGTTTCAGGTGTTACATTTTGATGATTGCAGAATTAAACATTTAAGGTACCCTATTTAAATTGTTATATCTCTTGTCAAGCGCAATGACTCACAGCCAGTCACACCGTTCCCACATTCATGCATAGATGTATACATAGGTTTGTGAATAAATATATATTTATCATCTCTCCCTCTCCCTCTCCTCTTTCTGTCTCCCCGCCATATATATACACCAACGCCTTTCGTGTGTATTTGGTAGATGAACAGTAAGAGACTGTTCTATATGTAGATATATATATATATATATATATATCATAAGAGCTTACAATGCGTCTACCTGCAAGAAAGAAGTGTTAAAACCCTCATATAAACCACTAATAAGACTGAAAAATTCATATTTTTGAGTGTTATTAGTTCTTCAAATGAGGATTTAAACAGATAGACGATACAAAAAAGGACAGGAAAAACAACAGTTGCAGGTACAAGAGGACGTGTCATTCGTGGCGTTCTTTCATCAGTCAAGTTATCAGATGCCCTTAAAGTTCCGGACTGTTACAGTTGAGATTGTTCGATCTGGCTCCTCCCAAAAGTTTTTCCTTTTCTCGCTCCCCATCTCCCATATATCCTCGGTTATCTTCCATATACTTTTCCCTGTGTTTCCTTGAATTTTTTAATCCTTCAAACTCCTCTCTCCTTCCTTCACGTGACAGGTGTGCAGCCAATCATGATCTTTCTTTCTACCGACCGCCAACACCATTCACTATGTTTCTACATTATGGATTTCACTTTATACATCCCGGCTCAGTTTGATTCATCCTCAGCTGAAACACACCTGCTATTATTTTCTTGTTTGTGTTTGTAATTGCATAATATATTCTCCGTTTTTTTGTCTCTGTTGTCATAAACATTCGCTTGCTCTCTTACAAAAAATATCTAGCGGGTGAAGCAAGAAGCATAAAATTTCTTTTTTGTATAATATGTCATCGACATTTTCTCATGATTGTAACCTGTATTTGTTCAATGTTTTCGTTTCGTTGTCTTCATTAGTTACCCTGCTGTCATTATGTTATGGTCATTATTCTTACTTCGTATGCATGTATGAGTTGTTTCTCGTCTCTTATGAAATATTTCGATGATTATGGCGTTCCATTCATGAGTTTCCAATGGTGTACGTACGCCGCTATATGTATACATAAATATAAAAATGGAACGCTATAAATGATAATAAAACATGCAGACAGATAGACGATACAAAGGCGGACAGGAAAAACAACGATTAGAGGGACTGGAAAGGACGGGTCATTCGCGTCGTTCTTTCGCCAGTCAAGTTACCAGATGTCCTTACAGTTTCGGACAGTTTCACTTCAGACTAATAGCATTAGATTTTTTGTAAGAGAGCAAGCGAATGTTTATGACAACAGAGACAAAAACGGAGAATATATTACGCAATTACAAACACAAACAACAAGAAAATCTCAACCAAAATATGTTATCTTTTAGTAAAAATTAACCGATCAAATAACGATACTCTGATGTGCAAAATATATCGTAATTTCATAGTGAAATTCTAGGAAAATATATTTTAATTCGCTCGTGATTAATGATATGCATGTTTGAGATTTATGCAGTATGTCGAATACAGGATTGCCTTTAATAATTTCAGTAGTCTGCAAAACTGCTACATAAGGCTGAAAGCAACATCTGCACTATAGGGTATTGGTTAATTATAATCTTACATATAGTTTGCTTGAATAAAGATGTGAGTGTTATGGACAATATTCTCGCGCTAATGTGATTGCTCCACCAAGGGTTTATTGGCTGAACCAAAGCAAGTAAAAATAATCTATTAACATTAGAGACTTGAAATATTTTTTTTTTGTGTGCATAAAGAAAATCTCATGACAGAAGTAAAAGAAATGAAAATTTCAAGACAGTCAAACCAATAATGCCAGCATGAACAATAAGGTGCTAAACAAGGAAATTTAATCAGTGTTCGTTCTACGCGGTTTATAGAAAACTGTTTTCGGTCAAAATACAACCATTCACCATCACTGAGTGATAAGAAAGTGTGGAAACAAATATATAAAAATTGAGTAATATAATGATAATAATAATAGTAATAATGACAATAATAATAATAATAAAAACAATAATGATAAATTATGATGATGATAATAATAATAACAATAATAATAATAATAATAATAATAATAATAATCATGATGATGATGATGATACTACTACTACTACTACTACTACTACTACTACTACTACTACTACTACTACTACTACTACTACTACTAATAATAATAATAATAATAATAATAATAATAATAATAATAATAATAATGATCACGATATATATTGAATCTGCGTTAAATAGATTGGGAGTAGTCTAATATCATATCAATACAGATATTGGTGAACAAGGAATATCGATAAAAATAATTATACTAAAAAGAAAAGGAACTGATTCCAAGGAAAATTCAATGAAATTATTCTAGACAGAGCATTGGGAAGTTTCAGATTCATAGTTGTGTTGCAAGAAAATAAGGAAAAATAAAGACGAGCAGGGAATCACTGAATGACTATTATATACGCTAGACGAAAGAAAGTAATAAAACCAATCCTAGCCCCATGGAAAGTGAAATTTCGAAGGGATGTGCTATCATTAGTAATATTCTTTCAGTTAATCACCTAACAAATTTGCAGTCAAATGATAGAGATAACATGAATGTGGCACAATATATTTCCTTTACATTGTTGAGTGGAAAATATACGCAAATGAAGATGGCCAAATTCGGAGAATTACAAAACACAATGCATATATGTAGAAGATATATATTCTAAAAGCTTAGATATTAATTGAATGCCGGAATATTCAGAAATGGAAATATGCACAAAATCAGACACTGCAAACAGATACACCCATATAAATTGGAATATACCACAATAAAGATGAAAATAAAATCAAGAAAAAAATATAAATTTAAAATAAAGTTAATACGGGAAATCGAAGCTAACCACAAAAATAAGATCATGTACATCCAATTAAACTAAATTATAGAAAGGCAAACTAGAAATTTAGGAGTGAAATCCAAACCTTGAATGTAAAGCACAGTATTCAATCTGCGAGGCCCACAAGCAACTACAATGCTATCATTTAATTTTTTTTGTCAAAAAGTATTCTTTTCATGCGATAGAGAATAGGTAACCAGACATAAAGTCACTTGCGAAAGAAAGCAAATGATGCTGGATCATAGATATAACATATCCAGCTGTCAACAAGACATGTGATAAGAAAGAAAGCAAAAGTTGATCGATATGACAGGTTAGCTTGTGAGGTTAAGCAGTTGTGGTTGTTGAAATAGGTGGTAGCAGTACCAATAATTTTCGGAGCCTTGGGAACAGTGAATAAAAATTTTGAGAAGTACAGGAAACAAATAGGGATGCAATAAGGGTGGTGCATTTGCAGAAAACAGCACTGCTTGGAAAACAGCATTGCTCGAATATTCCGTATGGTGATCGAAAAATAAGAGGTGTTACCTTAGTTCATCGGTAGTGAACAGCTGGCACAGTAGTACATCTCCAGCGTTAGAAGCTATGCAAAGACAATAAATAATAATAATAATAATAATAATAATAATAATAATAATAATAATAATAATAATAATAATAATAATAATAATGACGATGATGATAATAATAATAATAATAATAATAATAATAATAATAATAATAATAATAATAATAATAATAATAATAATAATAATAATAATAATAAGAAGAAGAAGAAGAAGAAGAAGAAGAAGAAGAAGAATACTCTGCGATATGCCAATACTCACAGATATAGAAATTATGGCCAATATACCAGATATAGTTGTCAGAGATCACGAAGAAAATAATTCTTTTTAATTGATGTATCAATACCAGCAGATGACAACGTTTCTCTAAAAGAAATGGAGAAACTTTCAAAATACAGAGATCTGGAAATAGAGGTAACTGGAATGTGGAGTCTAAAAACAGAAACAATTCCCATCTTAGTAGGGGCATTATGTACTATAAAAAACATTCACACGATTGCATAAGGAAAACACCTGGTCTTACAAGTATATATAACATACAGAAAATAGCACTGCTAAGCACCTCACATATCCTACGTAAAACGCTTACAATACAGTGAAAATAAGAGCATCACAGCAAACCACAGCACATACCCAAGGCACATAGAGCTGGGTAATGCAGTGACAGCATATGACAAAAATAAGACTAGTGAATAATAATAATAATAATAATAATAATAATAATAATAATAATAATAATAATAATAATAATAATAATAATAATAATAATAATAATAATAATAAGAGACTACACCGGGGAAGTTTAACAGAGACTACACCGGGAAAGTTTAACACGACTACACCGGGGAAGATTAACATGTGAGAACGATAAATCACTGCTCCGAAATTTATCCAAAAACATCGGAAATAAACACATCGCATGGAGCCAAAAAAATAGCTGACAAAGGGTTGGACTATATCCGAGTAAGTAATACTCATTGAAATTTATTTCTATTTTTCCAAATATAATGATGTATTTTAACTTGATACCGCCAGTACCCGCACAGCGATCGTAAACACACGTGTTACATCAAAATTCAGACCATCTCCAAACTCAAACAACATGTAAAAAAAAAATACAAACAGATTAAATAACACCCGTATTATTCCACCCAAGAATAACAACCGAGAAGTGCGTACTGTAAGCTTATAACGCAAAAAGTACGAAGATCTGAACGTGCAAAACTATCTGACAACAGAAATGAACGATCCGGTACCCTACGAAAACGATGACCGTCAAAATAAAGGGCCAGACGTTGTTCCTCATGTCCCGCAAACAAAACCAAAACGGCATAAATGGACACGTGAGGAATACATTTCGATCCTACACGCCTATTTCACAGCAGTGCTCTACCCAAAAAACGAAAACGCAACAACACATACATATAAAATATGGAAGAAAAATAATGTAAATAAAGACCTCGATAAAACAATGAACCCTAACAAACTAACTAACATAAGAAGATATGTTCAAAAAGCAAAAAAGATATCAGAAATAGAAATAGAACAATTGAAAGGAAAAATACATCAGGAAAATCTAGATAGTAGTCACACAGCAATGCCAAATAATAATATAAACACTGAGATAGCAAAACACGAGGACAAACGTAACATGCCCGGCAAAAACGAAGTAAACAAAAAACAACAAACCCAGACCGTAGAGATGTATAATAGTGTACAAAAAGCACCAATCCAGAACACCACAGACAAACATATGAATGAAAAGGAAGGCAAAACAAATATAAAGCCTGGGAATAACGAAGGGAAACCTAATAATTACGATACTATGAAAATGAGAATAACCGAAGAACTGAAAACCACAGATCTTAGAATGGACCACAGATTATATCTCCCAAAAATCAAAATAGACAATAAAACAACATCAATAATAAATAGCATAAACCTGGCCGTCACGGAAGTAACAACCACAGAAACAACAGGCATTATCACTGAGTTAAATGACATAATATATGCGGCAGCCACTGCAGCCACAAAAGAAGCAGGATACTCACTCAAACCCATCCGAACAGGAGTTCTACCACCCAAACAGACCTTGTGGATAAATAACATCCAGAACAAAATTTAAAAAAAGAGAAAAGATTTATCTATTCTCAACGAAATTAGTAGAAAACGCAACTAAGTAACAAGAAGAAAACAAAAACACTGTACAAATACAGCATTACAGAAAAAAGACTTACCTGAGGCAAAAGAAAAATTAAAGCAAGACATCCTTGCCAAAGCACAAAGGATCCGCCGGTATGAGAAACGCCAACGTTTCTTTGAACAAAACAAACAGTTCAAATCCAACCCTAAAAAACTCTACCAAGAACTGGGTAAAAACAAAATAGACATTACTGCAGCACCAACAGCAGAACAACTGGAAGAATTCTGGAAACAAATATGGTCGGTGAAGCAACAACAACCCCAGAAGAGAACCATTAAAACAACGAACTTAGCACCTGAGCAACTCTGGGCCCCTATAACAACTGAAGAGGTCACCCAGACACTGCAAAGACTAAGCAACTGGAAGGCACCTGGACCCGACAAGATCCTCAACTTCTGGTTAAAACACCTGCCAGGAATGCATAAAAAGCTGGCAGAAAACTTTAACAACATACTAGCAGAACCAAAAACAATGCCTGAATGGCTCACGAAAGGGAAAACCATCTTAATCCCCAAATCCACGGAAACGGAGAAACCACAAAACTATAGACCTATAACCTGTCTCCCTACGATCTACAAAGCCTTTACTGCAATAATATCGCAGAGATTGAGTAAGCACCTGGAAAATAACAACCTGTTTCCAGAAGAGCAGAAGGGATGCTGCAAGGGCTCATACGGCTGTAAAGACCAATTATTGATCAATAAAGCCATAACTGGGTGGACTACCAAAAGGCTTTCGACAGTGTTCCCCACACGTGGATTCTGGAAATACTATCCATAAACAAGGTGGCACCAATTATTATAAAATACATAAGGCACTCAATGAACAAATGGCAGACAGTGCTACAGCTCCAAACAAAAGAGGGACTTGTGAAAACGAAAGCCATCCCCATTAGAAGAGGAATATTCCAGGGAGACACGCGATCTCCACTCCTGTTCTGCCTGGCACTCACACCTTTAACTGAATTGCTAAATAGAACTGGATGCGGTTACAAATGCTATGGAAAAACAGTCAGCCACCTTTTATATATGGATGACCTAAAATTATATGCAAAAAATGACAAAGAGCTAGAAACACTACTACAGACAGTACACGGCTTTACCAAGGAAATAGAAATGAAATTCGAATTAGAAAAATGTGCCAAAGCAACCCTGAAAAGAGGAAAATTAGTTAAAAGTAGCAATATAACACTAGATAAAGCCAATGAAATAAGAGAACTAGACGAAAGCCAACCATATAAGTATTTAGGAATCAATGAACTAGATAGGATACAGCATACACAAATGAAAGAAACAATAAAGAAAGATTACTATATATGAGTTAGATCAATACTAAAAACAGAGCTCAATGCTAAAAACAAGATAATGGGCATCAACAATTTAGCTGTCCCAGTTATAAGCTACAGCTACAACATCCTTAACTGGACACTAAACGAACTATCTAAAATAGACAGAAAAACAAGAAACATGACAGGATATAGGATGCCCCACCCCAAATCTGACATAGAAAGGCTATATATACAACGCACAGAAGGTGACAGGGGTCTTATACAGCTGGAAAACTACTATAAAATAACCACCATAGGACTGCAAAAATACCTACTCCAGAAGCAAGGAAAATTAATACAAATAGCCACAAAACACGAGCAAAACAAAAAACTGTTTTCAGTATTTAAGGAAGCTGACCAATACAAACAAGAAATCAATCTACCTAACAAATACGAAGAAGAAGAAGAAGAAGAAGAAGAAGAAGAAGAAGAAGAAGAAGAAGAAGAAACAACAAAAGTTATAAAACAAATGAAATCCAAACTAAAACTAGAACAGCAACGGACCATGATAAAACGGTGGCAAGAAAAGCCCCTACGTGGTAAATACTGGGCTAAACTAAATGCAAAAGAAATAGACAGAGAAAAATCCCAGCAATGGTTGAGAAGCTCAGGACTCAAAGCAGAGACTGAAGGATTTTTAATTGCTGCACAAGACCAAAGCCTCCCCACCAGAAATTACCAAAAACATATACTGAAAAGAAACATAACAAGTAACTGTAGAATTTGTGGAGATGGACAAGAAACAATAAATCATATTATTTCTGACTGCCCAGCCCTGGCTAAGAAGGAATATATTCACAGACATGACAGAACTGGGACCTATATACACTGGAAGCTATGCCAACACTATGGAATAATAACAGAAAAAGATAGTATAAACACACGCCAGAAAAGGTAAAAGAAAACGAGAAAACAACCATATTCTGGGATATGCCAATACACACAGATAAAGAAATTAAGGCAAATAGACCAGATATAGTTGTCAAAGACCATGAAGAAGAAAAATGCTTTCTAATTGATGTATCAATACCAGCAGATGACAACGTCTCTCTAAAAGAAATGGAAAAACTTTCAAAATACAAAGACCTGGAAATAGAGATAACTCGAATGTGGAATCTAAAAACAGAATCAATTCCTATCATAGTAGGTGCCTTAGGTATAATAAAAAAATATTCAGACAAATACATAACAAAAACACGAGGATTTACAAATATATATAACATACAGAAAATTGCACTACTGGGCACTGCACACATCCTACGCTAAACAGTTTCAATACAGTAACCATAAGAGCACCACAGCAAACCACAGCACATACCCAAGGCGCACAGAGCAGCGCTCGGTAGTGAAGTGAAAGCACGTTATAAAAATAAAACTACTGAACAACAATCATAATAATAATAATAATAATAATAATAATAATAATAATAATAATAATAATGGTAAATACTGGGCTAAACTGAATGCGAAAGAATTAGACAGAGAAAAATCCCAGCAATGGCTAAGAAGCTCAGGACTCAAAGCAGAGACTGAAGGATATTTAATTGCTGCACAAGACTAGAGCCTCCCCACCAGAAATTATCAAAAACATATAATGAAAAGAAATATAACAAGTAACTGTAGAACATGTGGAGATCGACAAGAAACAATAAATCATATTATCTCTGGCTGCCCAGTCCTGGCTAAGAAGGAATATATTCACAGACACGACAGAGCTGGGACCTATATACACTGGAAGCTATGCCAACACTATGGAATAACAACAGAAGAAAATGGTATAAACACACGCCAGAAAAGGTCACAGAAAACGAGAAAGCAACCATACTCTGGGATATGCCAATACACACAGATAGAGAAATTAAGGCAAATAGACCAGATATAGTTGTCAAAGATCATGAAGAAAAAAAAATGCTTTCTAATTGATGTATCAATACCAGCAGATGACAACGTTTCTCTAAAAGAAATGGAAAAACTTTCAAAATACAAAGACCTGGAAATAGAGATAACTCGAATGTGGAATCTAAAAACAGAAACAATTCCTATCATAGTAGGTGCCTTAGGTATAATAAAAACATATTCAGACAAATACATAACAAAAATACCAGGACTTACAAATATATATAACATACAGAAAATTGCACTACTGGGTACTGCACACATTCTACGCAAAACACTTTCAATACAGTAAACATAAGAGCACCACAGCAAACCACAGCACACACCCAAGGCGCACAGAGCTGCGCTCGGTAGTGAAGTGAAAGCACGTTATAAAAATAAAACTACTGAACAATAATAATAATAATAATAATAATAATAATAATAATAATAATAATAATAATAATAATAATAATTATAATAATAATAATAATAATAATAATAATAATAATAATAATAATAATAAGAAGAAGAAGAAGAAGAAGAAGAAGAAGAAGAAGAAGAAGAAGAAGATGGAGAAGAAGAAGAAACAGTGGAGGAGTGTGTATGAGAAAAATTAAGGAGACTATAAGGAATCGAAATGAAGGCGATATTTTTAGGGAATCTTCATAGGTGAGCGGTGCCAGTACTGAAATAATCAATTTCTTTTATAATGTCGACAACGGCCCTGCTGCAGGAATTAGATAAAAGAACGGAATAGCTACTCACCATTCATAACACACAGTACCGTAAATGTAGAATCAACAGGTTATCTACTCAGTCACTCTCAATTACGCACGTATGCGTTACATAAAGCTTTAATGTGAAACAGCGGAACAAAGACATTTTCACGAAGATACAGTAATGCTCACCTCAGGTGTGCAGAGTTCCCTTTATTCCACGCTTCAGGCTTTATTCAATAGTTCAGAGACGCAGTGACTATAAAGTCAATTTAATACCCTCATAGATCTATAAGTATCGTTTCATAAATGCATGCTCACGAAACGAATACCTTGTTGTAAAACAGTTTATTACTTTCTTAGATAGTGGCTCTATTATCCGTGAAACACATAGACGTGTATGTGTGTGTGTGTGTGTGTATATATATATATATAGTGCATGTGATTATTTGGCAAAAACAATGACCATCAAGAAATTCAATATATATATATATATATATATATATATATATATATATATATATATATATATATATATATATATATATATATGCATATATAAACCAGGTAAAACAAAGCTTTAAAATCACTGTCACTCTTCTGATTAACTTACCACTGTTTCTGCTATGCGTTGTAGTGCAATCGCAGCTAAGTGATGGTACCTCACCTTATAGCTTTCATGGAGAATGTAAAATGAAGTTCAAGTTTTTTTTTCATGTAAACATAAACCAAAACAAGAGAGACGTGAATGGTATGTTATGGTTGTAATCTGTTGGTTTAATAAATGCTTTCAATAGAATTCACTCCGACGCAAAATTGTCCTACGGAGTTCCAATTGACGACGGAGTAAAATAAGCGATATTTCTACAGCTCCGCTCTACTTGTCTTTTTTTGCTCTGCTTACGCGTGAGGTCTGTGTCTGTGATATATAGGGATTCTACTTGAACTATAGAACAACTGAAAGTGTTTTTAATTTGAGCAAAGTTCGAACTTCTTTATGCTGATGACGTTCAACTCATTATGCTGCTGGTATATGGCTTTTAATCTTTAAATTTCTTTGAAAACTTATATATTCGAACAAGGACCAGGTAAACCGTATATGAACCGCGTATCATAGTATATGGAACAAGAATGATTTTAGATGGTGTTTTTGCTTTCGGAGACAGAATGTTGTTGAGTGATGGTTCATCAGATATTGAAATACATATACACATTCAGAATTTAGGACGTTTGATGAGAGAATCTGAGTAAATCATAGTATCCTCAACAAGACTTAGATGAGCGTTTACAAGGATTGTGTGCTACTTACTCTATTGTACACTTTCAGAACATGGACTGTAAACATTCCACATCTACAGCTACTTGGGCGCTCTATTCAAGACATTTTATGAGACATACTCAACATCAAGTGATTAATTAAAACACGGAAAAATAATTTCTCGCAAAGACAGCTTTCAAAAACAATGTGCTGTTCATCATATCTACCCAGATGCCTTGAGTAAGTTACGATGTATGTATGGAAACTGATAGGCTTTCAGAGGAGGTGTTCTACGGTGAGCTGCACTCTGGACTGTGGATTCATCAGAAAGCAAGAAAAAGGTAGGATGACTGAATGAAAATGCAGGCTGAAGGACATGAAAATGTGAAACTTTTAAAAATGGTCTCCTTGAGCATGAAAAACAAAAGTGTTTATTTTGGGGGAACTGTCATGAGAAACTCGTTGAAGATATAGAGGATGGTAGGCTTGAAACGTATGAGTAGGTCAACCATTTGACGTCCAATGGATGACCAACAGTTTGCAACGTCCTGTCTTCTTCACTATGTGAATTATCATGTGTGATATGCGAAACTGTCGATTTCAGGTTTGAAAAGTTCACGAAGAACATATCCCAAAAAACTGAAACGATTAGTTCAATGGAAGTTACAACGTTCGTTTGTAAACTATATTTTGAACTATGCAGACCTGCAGCGGGAATGAACAGTCATATGACAAAGTCATTGACAGAAAGTCAGCAATGTCGTCGACAGCGAATAAGTACAGGGAAGCAGGTATTATCAGCGAAGATGGCGCACTCTCCATATTATGACAGTTGTTACAAAAAGAAAATGCTTCACTGAATTCATTTTCAATTCTCTGCTCCCTTTCATAGTGAAATTCGGACAGCCAACTTTATCTATACTCAGTGCAAAACACCCCAGATATTTCTTTTACTGCGATTTAATAAGAAGAATAGCATTTCTATTAAGTATTTATTCAGAAAACTCAACTCTCTGGAAAGTCTAATATTTTTTCAGGCAAGTTGAATACCTAAAAATAAGTAATGCAATCTCTCAACATGATTCTAAGCTGGTGCTGAATGTTACTGGAACGTTGATGTATATACCAAGTTTATAGTTCAGAAAAAAAATATTATTACTCGCGTTTTAGCATTTTCTCTAAAAAATGTATATGAAATGAAGAATTGAGGACAAGAAATTTTTAACTCACAAATAAATTAGACATGACTTAACATGTGGGTTTCCTTTCTGTTCAGTAAACATTTTGTAAAGCGTAACCTTCGGCATGAAATAAGTAATGAAGATTATATATATTATAGCATTATCTATATTTATTTATACATCAAATATTAAATTACAGTATATGACTTTATAGAAATCGTACATACCCACACATCATAAACATATACGAGCAAATATACATACTTATGCCAAAAGTATTAAAATGAACTTGAATTATATTACTTACTGTCTTCAAATGAATTCATATTTGAATAATTATGTATGAACTCTAAAACATTAGGCAACTATAGCAATTATTACTTCATACTTCTGTGTTAAAAACTACAGTGCCCTTTTTCGTCAGTTTTATTCAGATTATCACAGATAATTACAATAAACAAGGTTATCACAAAGAATTGCAATAAACAAGGTTAACCTCTTTGTGCTGCCACATGTGATGAGCAAGGTTATATATCTTTTAGGCAGAATTGTAAATGAATTATGTAAGTTGTTACTGGTGAGAGCATAAAAGGAATCGTGCAAATGTTTAAAAACAATTATTTTACATTCCCAGGACAATTTGTATTTATTACGCTCAGGTACGAAGCAAACGCGTTTACGCACTTGAACACAACTCCTAGAACGCAGGGTGATATATATTTATATACTCTGACTAATTGTATATAGGAATGGATGTAAGAAAGTAATTCTCTTCTAAATATTGTTTGACGAATCCAAGAGAAGTGTTATACTGCATGAAGTGTCAAGTGCCCCACCACACGTGTGTGAATGTAAGAGTGTGTTGCATATTTATTTTATATATGTGTGTATCGTTATATTTAGGGATAGTTATTTCATTTTACAAAATAACTACACATACTATATAATCGTTCTTCACTTTATTATTATTATTATTCAGTAGTTTTATTTTTATAACGTACTTTCACTTCACTACCGAGAGCAGCTCTGTGCGCCTTGGGTATGTGCTGTGGTTTGATGTGGTGCTCTTATGTTTACTGTATTGAAAGTGTTTTGCGTAGAATGTGTGCAGTACCCAGTAGTGCAATTTTCTGTATGTTATATATATTTGTAAGTCCTGGTGTTTTTGTTATGTATTTGTCTGAATATTTTTTTATTATACCTAAGGCACCTACTATGATAGGAATTGTTTCTGTTTTTAGATTCCACATTCGAGTTATCTCTATTTCCAGGTCTTTGTATTTTGAAAGTTTTTCCATTTCTTTTAGAGAAACGTTGTCATCTGCTGGTATTGAAACATCAATTAGAAGGCATTTTTTTCCTTCATGATCTTTGACAACTATATCTGGTCTATTTGCCTTAATTTCTCTATCTGTGTGTATTGGCATATCCCAGAGTATGGTTGCTTTCTCGTTTTCTGTGACCTTTTCTGGCGTGTGTTTATACCATCTTTTTTCTGTTGCTATTCCATAATGTTGGCATAGCTTCCAGTGTATATAGGTCCCAGCTCTGTCGTGTCTGTGAATATATTTCTTCTTAGCCAGGACTGGGCAGCCAGAGATAATATGATTTATTGTTTCTTGTCGATCTCCACATATTCTACAGTTACTTGTTATATTTCTTTTCATTATGTGTTTTTGGTAATTTCTGGTGGGGAGGCTTTGGTCTTGTGCAGCAATTAAAAATCCTTCAGTCTCTGCTTTGAGTCCTGAGCTTCTCAGCCATTGCTGGGATTTTTCTCTGTCTATTTCTTTCGCATTTAGTTTAGCCCAGTATTTACCATGTAGGGGCTTTTCTTGCCATCGTTTTATCATGGTCCGTTGCTGTTCTAGTTTTAGTTTGGATTTCATTTGTTTTATAGCTTTTGTTGTTTCTTCTTCTTCTTCGTATTTGTTAGGTAGATTGATTTCTTGTTTGTATTTGTCAGCTTCCTTAAATACTGAAAACAGTTTTTTGTTTTGCTCGTGTTTTGTGGCTATTTGTATTAGTTTCCCTTGCTTCTGGAGTAGGTATTTTTGCAGTCCTATGGTGGTTATTTTATAATAGTTTTCTAGCTGTATAAGACCCCTGCCACCTTCTGTGCGTTGTATATATAGCATTTCTATGTCAGATTTTGGGTGGTGCATCCTATATCCTGTCATTATTTTTCTTGTTTTCCTGTCTATTTTACATAGTTCGTTTAGTGTCCAGTTAAGGATGTTGTAGCTGTAGCTTATAACTGGGACAGCTAAAGTGTTGATACCCATTATCTTGTTTTTAGCATTGAGCTCTGTTTTTAGTATTGATCTAACTCGTCTATAGTACTCTTTCTTTATTTTTTCTTTCATTTGTGTATGTTGTATCCTATCTAGTTCATTGACTCCTAAATACTTATATAGTTGGCTTTCGTCTAGTTCTCTTATTTCATTGGCTTTATCTAGTGTTATATTGCTACTTTTAACTAATTTTCCTCTTTTCAGGGTTGCTTTGGCACATTTTTCTAATCCGAATTTCATTTCTATTTCCTTGGTAAAGCCGTGTACTGTCTGTAGTAGTGTTTCTAGCTCTTTGTCGTTTTTTGCATATAATTTTAGGTCATCCATATATAGAAGGTGGCTGACTGTTTTTCCATAGCATTTACAACCGCATCCAGTTCTATTTAGCAATTCTGTTAGAGGTGTGAGTGCCAGGCAGAACAGGAGTGGAGAGAGCGTGTCTCCCTGGAAAATTCCTCTTCTAATGGGGATGGCTTTCGTTTTCACAAGTCCCTCTTTTGTTTGGAGCTGTAGCACTGTCTGCCATTTGTTCATTGAGTGCTCTATGTATTTTATGATAATTGGTGCCACCTTGTTTATGGCTAGTGTTTCCAGAATCCACGTGTGGGGAACACTGTCGAAAGCCTTTTGGTAGTCCACCCAGGCCATACTGAGGCCTTTCTTCTTTCTGCGGCTGTCTTCAGTTATGGCTTTATTGATCAATAATTGATCTTTACAGCCGTATGAGCCCTTGCAGCATCCCTTCTGCTCTTCTGGAAACAGGTTGTTATTTTCCAGGTGTTTACTCACTCTCTGTGATATTATTGCAGTAAAGGCTTTGTAGATCGTAGGGAGACAGGTTATAGGTCTATAGTTTTGTGGTTTCTCCGTTTCCGTGGATTTGGGGATTAAGATGGTTTTCCCTTTTGTGAGCCATTCAGGCATTGTTTCTGGATCTGCTATTATGTTGTTAAAGTTTTCTGCCAGCTTTTTATGCGTTGCTGGCAGGTGTTTTAACCAGAAATTGGGGATCTTGTCGTGTCCAGGTGCTTTCCAGTTGCTTAGTCTTTGCAGTGTCTGGGTGACCTCTTCAGTTGTTATAGGGGCCCAGAGTTGCTCAGGTGCTAAGTTCGTTGTTTTAATGGTCCTTTTTTGGGGTTGTTGCTTCACCGACCAAATTTGTTTCCAGAATTTCTCTAGTTCTTCTGCTGTTGGTGCTGAAGTAATGTCTATTTTATTTTTACCCAGTTCTTGGTAGAGTTTTTTGGGGTTGGATTTGAACTGTTTGTTTTGTTCAAAGAAACGTTGGCGTTTCTCATACCGGCAGATCCTCTGTGCTTTGGCAAGGATGTCTTGCTTTAGTTTTTCTTTTGCCTCAGGTAAGTCTTTTTCTGTAATGCTGTATTTGTACAGTATTTTTGTTTTCTTCTTGTTACTTAGTAGTGTTGATTGTTTACTAATTTCGTTGAGAATCGATAAATCTTTTCTCTTTTTTTAAATTTTGTTCTGGATGTTATTTATCCACAAGGTCTGTTTGGGTGGTAGAACTCCTGTTCGGATGGGTTTGAGTGAGTATCCTGCTTCTTTTGTGGCTGCAGTGGCTGCCGCATATATCATGTCATTTAGCTCAGTGATATTGCCTGTTGTTTCTGTGGTTGTTAGTTCCGTGACGGCCAGGTTTATGCTATTTATTATTGATGTTGTTTTATTGTCTATTTTGATTTTTGGGAGATATAATTTGTGGTCCATTCTAAGATCTGTGGTTTTCAGTTCTTCGGTTATTTTCATTTTCATAGTATCGTAATTATTAGGTTTCCCTTCGTTATTTCCAGGCTTTATATTTGTTTTGCCTTCCTTTTCATTCATATGTTTGTCTGTGGTGTTCTGGATTGGTGCTTTTTGTACACTATTATACATCTCTACGGTCTGGGTTTGTTGTCTTTTGTTTACTTCGTTTTTGCCGGGCATGTTACGTTTGTCCTCGTGTTTTGCTATCTCAGTGTTTATATTATTATTTGGCATTGCTGTGTGACTACTATCTAGATTTTCCTGATGTATTTTTTCTTTCAATTGCTCTATTTCTATTTCTGATATTTTTTTTGCTTTTAGAATATATCTTATGTTAGCTAGTTTGTTAGGGTTCATTGTTTTATCGAGGTCTATATTTACATTATTTTTCTTCCATGTTTTATATGTATGTGTTGTTGCGTTTTCGTTTTTTGGGTAGAGTACTGCTGTGAAATAGGCGTGTAGGATCGAAATGTGTTCCTCACGTGTCCATTTATGCCGTTTTGGTTTTGTTTGCGGGACATGAGGAACAACGTCCGGCCCTTTATTTTGACGGTCGTCGTTTTCGTAGGGTACCGGTTCGTTTATTTCTGTTGTCAGATTGTTTTGCACGTTCATATCTTCGTATTTTTTTCTTAACAAGCTTACAGTACGTACTTCTCGGTTGTTATTCTTGGGTGAAATAATACCGGTGTTATTTAATATGTTTGTAATTTTTTTGTACATGGTGTTTTGGGGTTCGAAGATGGTCTGATTTTGATGTAACACGTGTGTTTACGATCGCTGTGCGGGTAGTGGAGGTATCAAGTTAAAATACATCATTATATTTGTAAAAATAGAGATAAATTTCAATGAGTATTACTTACTCGGATATAGTCCAACCCTTTGTCAGCTAGTTTTTGTATATGGTGTTTGGGTTTGGGGATGGTCTGTATTTTGATGTAACACGTGTGTTTACGATCGCTGTTCGGGTAGTGGAGGTATCAAGTTAAAATACATCATTATATTTGGAAAAATAGGAATAAATTTCAATGAGTATTACTTACTCGGGTATAGTCCAACCCTTTGTCAGCTATATTTGGGCTCCATGCGATGTCTTTATTTCCGATGTTTTTGGATAAGTTTCGGAGCAGTGATTTATCGTACTCACATGTTAAACTTCCCCATTATTATTATTATTATTATTATTATTATTATTATTATTATTGAGTGAGAGAGCAGTGCATGCCATCAAAGTGACACTAGGGTAAAATATACAAAGCCCAATATACCGATCATGACTACCCGTCTAATAAGGGTACACCAGGCACATGCATCACAACTATATGTGTGCGACTTGATGATCTCATATCAAGATAAACAGCGCATGACCTCGCAATGGGGCCATTATTATTATTATTATTATTATTTAATTATTATTCTAGTGTCCTTCGTCTTAAAACTTTCGTGACTTCGTCAGCGGCTCTCCATCTCACGTGTCCCCTCTTGGACTGTCTACTCCATTCTGCCTTTCTGTGGTGTGTGTAGCATTTGCTTAAAAGAACTTCTGTGAAATTATATGAATAACATAGATGTAATAATTCTACGACTGCTAAGATCTTGTAGTCGTAACTACATTGACAGTTACACAGATATTCATATAATCAAATACACGCACTCTCTGTCTCTCACACACATGTATGTATGTATATATGTATGTATGTATGTATGTATGTATTATGTATGCAAGCATGTATGTCAAAATAATTCATACTCTGGAACTTGTTCCCTCCCCCAGACAGCACAGTTGGAATGTGAAAATCACCAACTTCAGTGATTCTCTCTAGCAATGGCTTTGCTCGTACACGCGAAAACATCTAAAATGTATATCTAAGATGTGCGTACGTACCTACGAACGTATATATGTATGTACACATTTATATGAACACGTAACCGTACAAACATAGACTGCTGCAGACACAAGTAGATTTTAAATAATGTTTCTAAAGGTAATTTCATGCATCAATATGTTGAATATTATACAAATGATCTTAAGTATCATGTTATTTATTCAAATAATTATTTGCATATAAGGATATGCTTCAAACTAAGAAGAGCATATAAACGATATTATTGTCCTTGTCTTGAATAGTAACATGAGGTATAAGAAGAACTTGTGAGAATACTTAGATACTGTACTCTTAGATTTAATTACAAATTGTAACCTAAAGGTATGTCTGCACATGCGAGGTAATATTAGGCTACAGGGAACATAGAATAAAATGAATTCTAGGAGGTAACTGTATGAGCTGGAGAGAAATGTAGTAGATTTTCTGCAATTGAGTGTGCCGTTTAAAAAGACAAACAGAAAAAATATAAAGGATTCAAGAGAATACTGCTGTGCTGTCTCGTACAAATTATACAGAATCACAAAATATTTGATTATTTCACTGTATAACTTAAACTACAATCCCTTGAATTTGCTTGTTTATCATTCTGACAGGTTTCTATACTTAACTAATATTTTCATTATTTGAGATATCAATTAAACGATGATTACAGGTCCAGGAATGGCTGCGTGGTAAGTAGCTTGCCTAACAACCACATATTCTCGGGTTCATTCCCACTGTGTGGCACCTTCGGCAAGTGTCTTCTACTATAGCCTCGGGCCGACCAAAGCCTTGTGAGTGAATTTGGTAGACAAAAACTGTCGTATATATGTATGTATATATATATATATATATATATATATATATATATATATATATATATATATATATATATATATATATGTATGTATGTATGTGTGTGTATATGTTTGTGTGTCTGTGTTTGTTCCCCCAACAGATGGTGGTGTGTTTACGCCCCCGTAACTTAGCGGTTCGGCAAAACAACCGATACAAAGAATGAATCGACTAAAAGGCGGTGCTCCAGCTTGGCCGCAGTCAAATGACTGAAACATGTAAAAGAGTAATATAAATTACAGAAGAACTACCAAAGATTGTCTGATTGTATGTAAAAGTTGGAGGTGATATTTTCCCACAACACTGGTGATGTTATATATTTAGAAGTTCGTTATCGGCAATTAAGTTAATATTTGTAAATCCGCAACACTTATTCTCAAATAAGGATATAGACACACCTTACTCAAACTGATATTTCTGAGAATGCATGAGTGAGATAGAACTCTCGAATATAATTTACTTCATCTAGTCAATATAGAATACAGACTGATGTACGCGCCTTCCCCATCATATATATATATATATATATATATATATATATATATATATATATATATATATATATATATATATAAAGGGCATTAACTGTGTACTAATGCCTCACGCTTCGAGGGACTAAATAAGTCAAAAACTACCAAAAATAAGCAACATATTTACTGAAAGCGAGGGAATGCAGCTTTCAAAATTTATCTCTTAAAAACATTTAACTCAACGGTAGACCACTGGTTTCTCAATCAAACACAGAAAAACTGTGAAGTAACCTGTATTCTTTTGTTCATCAGTACACGTATGGTCAAGATATATAAAAATAAACAAGAATCAACCTACCACGGTGTAGCCATCACAGCACGATGACTTTTGTTCACGATTATATATCCATGAAAGAGATTTGAATTTATCCGGTTGCATCTCAGTAACATGTGCTTATACAGAATAATATTCAGCACTGAATATATTCTAATTATTTATAATATAATATAGGATAACTTCTTTATAAGAATTTATCAAGTAGTCAGCGTGAAAAAAACCTCATAATGAAAAAATAACGAAAGATTTCATCATTTTTTCATAAATATAATTAATTATATATAAAGGGCATTAACTGTGTATTAATGCCTCACGCTTCGAGGGACTAAATAAGTGTTGGCTTGTTTTTGCCTGAATTTCGATTCACTGTAGACGTATGTGATGATATGTATATAAAACCACCACGGCTATGCGACCAAATTCTGGGAACTATAATAATGCAAACGCAGACATTACAGTATACCATTCAAACAGCTCCAAAGATAGTGGAATCTTATATATTTACTGTTATGTGCTACTTTTTCTATCACAAAATTTCTCATAATTATTATCGCCTACTTCTATTCGTTCGTTTCGATTTTTCACATACCTTAATAATCACACCGTTTTCTTGTCATTGGGCAAACATGTTGCCACAGACATACATTACACTTTTAAATATAGATTTTCATTCTTCCGCAAGTATGAATTTTTAAACGTCTTAGTGAATAAAAACTTGTCTTAATTCTTCATTTACTAATAAGAATATATTGATTCAGTTCAACATATTTTATGAATCGTATGCAGGATTCTGATATTCCGTTCAACAAAAAAAATAAATAAATCTAAGAAATGCAAGTTTATTCCCATTATAGCAAGACCAAAGACGACTGCTTAAAAATTATCGCTTTGGTGCAATGTTTGTATTTTATATTTTCGACAATATATTGGATTTGTTGAAGTTTGCAACCATTGGTTTTTATATGAGTGCATATATATATATATATATATATATATATATATATATATATATATATATATATATATATATATATATATATATATATATATATATATATATATATATATATATATATATGGGCATCTAGGCATATATATAGGCATATGTGTGTCAATATATTTGTCTAGCTGCGTAGCTATTCCAGTCTTTCTATGTCATCTACAATACATATATGCATACATATGAATATTTTAATTTATTCGTTACTTCAAGTTTCTTTTAGAACTTTACTTCAGTATTTAGTACATATCTTTTACAATTATGATCACACTGGAGGGTTAACTGTCATAAAGTTGCACAGTTACTAATTATAGATGCTGTGTTATTATGACGATACGAACGTACATGAAATATTCATACTGGGTTCTGTAGAAGTGTTACATATAAGATATAGCAGCAATATCAATATATTCTCAAATGTCAAATTGTTGCCTTAGAAGTTCCAGATTATTTCAAAGAAGAATGAAGAAAAACTAAATATAAGAAACTAACTTCAGAGACTGTCAGCGGTTCCTCATCTTAACGAATGAAGCATCCGTTTGAGATGTAATATATTTTGTAACTTCTTTAGCATACTTTTCTCAACTCTTGATAAATGTGGCAGCATTTATTGGTAGTATATAACCAAAGCCAATTCTAAACCAACAAGTAGAAATGTATCACGAATCCAAGACAAGAGTCAAAGAGTAGTATCGTGTGAAATATATGAGAAAAAAGTTTTAAATATGAGAATTTCGTGGAATGATATTGTTTTCTTACATTTATCTTTTAAAATTTATTTCTTTAATACATGCACTGAAAACAGTTACAGCTGTGTTCTTCACTGTAAACTAATATAGGTGTGTTTATACACACACACACACACACACACACACACACACACACACACACACACATATATATATATATATATATATACATATGTGTGTGTCTATATATATTCATATATGATTATATATGTGCGTGTATGTATATATATGTGTATATATATACATATATTTGTATATATATATATATATATATATATATATATATATATATATATATATATACATATATATATATATCCCCATATGTACACGCACTCGGACACACACACACAGTCACACATGCACACATCCATATATTTATATAATAGATTCTTGTAACTGACAACTGCAGCATGAATAAATATCTACCACGTCATGGTAAAGTTATTCTTAGTTGAATTCATCACATTTGTTTTAACACTATAAACTTATATGTATAAAAACATAACAGTATTTTTCAATAGAAAATATTAGTTTGACATATCACCATAACTTTTTTTACTTTCGTCTCACACGTGTGAGTTCACTGAAAAGATAATATCATAACTGGGCGATGTTTCATATTCACGTATCTTACTACGCAAAAGATATCTATGATGCTTTCCTATGTGCGTCACAGTTTATTTTACATTTAATAATATAACGCTTGAAAAACAAATTAATTTCACTTCAAAGCAAATTATTTATCACTACTGAAGAGCTTCGTATCTTAAATACTTACTTTTGTTGTGCAGAAATAGAAGATTACATTAAAATATAGTTTGTTTGTATTTCTTCTTCATTCGCTTGTGAGACTTGATCATTTTCGGTATCCATTTTTGCTGTTCAAAATAAGATATTTAATATATATATATATATATATATATATATATATATATGCATTCCCCGTCATGCAGTACGGCAACATTCAAAAATATATACGAAGCCGTTTAACCAATATTTTGATTCATCTTGAAGATTTTTGCTTTCGACATTTGGCAAAAGGCCAGTAAATTCGAAAATGCGATACGTCGACTATATCGGCCTCAGTTTTCGACTGGTACTTATTTTATCGACATCGAACGCAATATCGACCTCCGCAGAATTTGAACTCAGAACGTAATGTCGGACGAAGTGACGCTAAGCGCTTTTCTCGGCATGCTAAAGTTCTTGCCAGCTCGCTGCGTTAGAGTGTCTGCAAATTAGTCGCTTTCACATGTACATCATACAATATATTTGATGTCTTTATAATCATTGAATTCAACATAGAGAGTGACATTACAAATCTGGTATGAATGTTATTGCAATATCGAAGCGCAATTGCTAAGACAGCACTTCATTGCCTTCGTATAAGTACATCGATGTCAAAACGATGAAGTGCTTATTTCTTTTTTATTATATTATTTTGACTTATTGACAGCACACACACACATATACACACACACACACACACACAAAGGTTCAATTTCCACAAAGTGGAGGATGTGTGTAGAGAAATAAATAGATATAAGAGACTGATAATTATATTTGGCAACGACGAATGGTAAATTGAAACTTGAGTGGATCTAAGTTTAGAAAGTAAAGTGAACTAGATTGATACCGTAAATGACTTTTCTCTCCGCTCATATAATTCTGCCAAAACACGACACATTTCCTATAAAGATATTACATTTATCTTTTTCAGAAAATACCCAGTTCCATGACAAATAAATATGTGGTATTTCTTTAGTATATGTTTTCTGAATATTATCAAAGCCTGCAAACCGATATATACAGCATGAATAACATGCGTACCTAATCACCACAGTCCAAAAGTAATTGTCAGGCTAATGGGAGGTGAAGCTAATTATAATAATTTGAAATGCTAATAAATGAATGTCTCTGAAGGTATACTCAGCTACTCAGAACGAAAGCACAATATAAAGATTTTTCATAAATTAACTTGACAGTTCAAAGCATTCAGAGAAGTATATGTAAAGTAAGGATAAATCAACAGAGCTTAGTGGAAACCAGGGAAACAAAGTTTTATCAGAAAGAGCAGAACAATACCACGTGGACCCTATTGATTGCACATAACACATCTAGACGATGCTCAGCCAGATCGTGTGCGTTGGAGCTTCCCCTCTTCAATATTGGATATTTCTTGGCGTATTTTTTTCCTTGAGATCATTGAGGGTTTGCACTTTTATACGATGGACTCTGTCTTTAATGTAATTCCACGAGAAGAAATCTAGAGGTGTTATATCTGATGACTTCGGTAACCAGGAAATCTTCCAATCCACCATTTGGAAAAGTTTCATTAAGAAACTCTTCAACACCCACCTCCAAATGCGGCGACACACGATTCTGCTGGAAAGTAATTGTTGGTGCAAGTGGTGCAACTGCGGTGCAGCAAATTGTTGTAAATTATCAAGATCAGTTGAAAATATTCGTCGTAAAGGTAATTTCTGGATACCATGTATAATTAAGGCACCTATACTCATCTATGGCCTCTCAATCTCTTGATCATAGCTGACCGTATAATAATAGTATTACCCACAGGTAAACGGCAATATAACCATGCTGCTGCATATAGAATAGACCCACAAATCATCTTTAGCCATCTCAATGATAAATTAGTAGAATGTTACTTTTAAAATGGCTGAGAAATCAATATATATTTGCAATAACATTGAATTATAATGATAATGAATAGCATGATATCCTGATACTGAAAAAAGCATATATTTGCATTTGATTACTCTAGATACGGAAATGATATTCACGTATGACGTTAATTATCTAAATGAAATATATTCCTATAAAAACTGGCATACCAAAGACGATTAGTTATAAATTCCATTAAACTACACTATTGTAAATATTTCTTTAAATGAATTTTTATTGTAACTCTTAACAGTAAACTAGCAAGTGGATTAAGCGCTCAAATTATAATTGTAATACGATTCCTTTTATGATCTCGTCCGAAGACAGTAATAATTACCAGTGTGTTGAACTCTGCCTTAAGCAAGATGCTCTGTTGGCGAAATAGTTACACTCCCGAAGATATATGCTTAATTACAGGGAGAACTCGAATGAACTTGAGCTTTACTAGTAAATAATTTATAAATACCGGAACTGAAGCTCTATTAATGTCCACAATTGCGTAGAAAACTATATTGAAACTTAAAAATCAATATTCTTTTGTTTTTCAACAGCTCTTGTACTAGTTATATCTCTATGGAATGACATGTAAGTCTCAATAACTATTGGTTAACATTCATCCCTTGATTTAATTTACTAATTTTCTGAATCAATGAAAACAAAATCTAGATGTCTTCGAGGTCGTTTTCATGTTTCAAATACCAACGTTGATATAGCCCTATTTATATATAAGCAGGTTCGTAAGGCCCGGCAAAAGAAGATTAACATGAGGTCAGCATGACTATAGTTCGAGATCGGTAACAGAAGTTTAGATTTGAATAAATAATAAGTTATATATTATTCATTGAATATTTTAAAAAAATCGCAAACATTAGAAAATTACTTTTGTTTTCAAATATCTAATGCTGCTCAAGATAAATAGACCATAAATATATAGAACAAATTCTATCACTATAATGATTTTCAAACTGACAAAGACCAATAAGATACGTTTATGGCTGACTGAATCGAATAGCTATAATAAAAATATATTATATTACCGACAACGATGTCATGTGATATATATATTTTTTTTTTTAGAAAATAATGTAATTACACTATTTTCGTATTTCATATATTGTAACAAATGTGTGTATACAACAAAATGAATTATAATTATTAAATATATTCATAGCAATCAAAATATAATTGAGACTTCATATTAAAAACAGTACTTATCTATTATTAAATTCCAAAGTTATTAAATTCCTATAGATAAAAACTGTTTTAATAAGAGAAGCGTGCATTAAATCTTTATTAATATGGTTCAACGTTGCAAAACATAGCGTTGCTTCATCTTTTTTTATTAAAATATGGTTTTCATTGTTAAGTTATGTTTCACTATGTGCAAATTTTAAAGAAAAAGTATAAACTTTTTTTTTAGTTTCTATATTTGTAAAGATATCAGCTTTTAAGATTGTAATTTCATTTCAAATATCTTATTAAAGAAAGCTGATGTAAGTTAATTATTTAATTTCAGTGGAAGCACAATACAAATCGTTGCACCAAAATACGCAGGGTTCATAAAGAACGAATAACATCCCTTAGGACTTCCATGTATTAGTCAAGTATATAAATAGGAAATGTAAATAGGAAATAGTGCTACAAAAAGTTACCAAATTTTGTTGGAAATAGCAGTCAATACCACTTCGACGTTAGGTAAAGCTTCCCTGAACGCATAAAGATGTGTGCGGGAAGCGAATAAAAAAAAAATCGTCTTAGCTCTAGGAAGAAGGCCAGAGAAACGGACAACTTAGTACTCGCTATTCGAAGTTTTCAGTATACGTTTGTTATCGGAAAACTGATTGGCTCTCGTCAGCTAGGTCTAGCGAAGAGACTCAACTTAAAATATCCGCTACATCAATGCCTGTATACTCAGCCAATAGCCCTAGCCATAAACAGAACCGAAATCAGCGAAAAGGTCGTACGGTGTTTTATTTCGCTGGAAAATAATATTATTGTACTATAATAAGGTTTACATTTTTATATAAAACGTTTTCACTGATCTTGGTTTTGTTTGTGGTTGACGCTAGTGCCGGAGTATACAGGCATTGATGGAGCGGATATTTAAATTTAGTCTCTTATGGTAGACCTAGCTGACGAAGACCAATCAGATTTACGATAACAAACGTATTCGGAAAAGTTCGAAACTCGAGTACTAGGCTGTCCATTTTTTTCTGGCGTTCTCCCAAGAGGTGATACAAGTTTTTATATTCGCCGCC
This sequence comes from Octopus bimaculoides, assembly GCF_046866305.1. Taxonomy (NCBI): domain Eukaryota; kingdom Metazoa; phylum Mollusca; class Cephalopoda; order Octopoda; family Octopodidae; genus Octopus; species Octopus bimaculoides. The sequence goes on from NC_142929.1 coordinate 141,454,880, forward strand.
CGCACACATATTTGCCTCTATACATTCAGTGAAGCTTTACCTAGCCTCGAGCGGTTATGAACTGCTATTTCTAGCAAGCATTGGAGAGTAGGGAGAGTAGTGAATTGGGAGGGAAGTGAAAGGTTCGGGTAAAAGTTGAATGAAAATTTGTAATAAAAAGATTTTGGTAAAAAGGTACAGAGTAAGAAAGGTGGTTGGAGGAAGGGAAAGAGGGGTGAAGGATGGAAATGGAAACCTGTTGAAAAGAAATGAAGATGCACAAAGGAGAGAGACGGAGTATTTTAGTGAGCCGTTAAATGTGGAGGATGTTATAGAAGCAAGTATACTGGCTGTAGGAAGATAAGAGAGGAGAATGCCTATTGTTGGGGAATCGAACTACGGTGCAATTGGAAGAGAGAAGGTGAGGGAATCTCTGCGGAAATGGCAAACCGACGGCTCCAGGTATAAATGGGTGCATTTATGGACCTAGAGGACGCATATAACCGAGTTGATAGGGGTGAAATATGACAGGTGTTGCGCTTGTATTGAGTAGATGGTACAATGTTGAGAGTGCTTCAGAATTTTTATAGAGTAGTGGTTGCATTAGTGTGGGTGGTGGAGTAAGTGAGTGGTTTGATGTGAAGCTGCGGTTAAGACAGGGTTGTGTGATGTCTCTGTGGCTGTCGTATTTATATATGTATGGTGTGTTGAGAGAGGTAAATGCTGCAATCCTTGGTAGGAGAACCCAAATGGTAGAAGAAAATGGAGAGAATTAGAGGTGAGTCAGTTATTGTTTGCCGAAGATACAGTACTTGGGGTGGATTCGGAAGAGTAACTGAGGCGACTAGTGGTAGGGTTTGGAAGAGTATGGGACTGGAGGAAGCTGAAAATGAACGTAATTAAGAGTAAAGTGATGAGATGTTCGGGTGATGGAATGGCTGGTAGGATGGATGTGAATATAAATGGTGAGTTGTTAGATGAGGTGAGTATTTTTAAGTATCTGGGTCATACGTGACACCAAAAGTGGGATGCAGATTATGTGACGGGAGTAAGTTACTTGCAGTTGTGAAAGGTATGCTGAGAGATAAAAGGTTGAGTATGAAAGCAAAGAGAGGGATGTATGAAGGTGTGGTTGTGCCGCCAATGTTATAATGTGCAGAGACGTTGGGGCTGAGAGAGGCAGAAAGGAGGTGACTAGACGTGTTTGAGATTAGATATCTGATGGCTATGATTGGTGTGACACGGATGGAAAGATGGAGGAGTGCGAAGACGAGCAAGAATGAGAGAAACACTAACAACGAAATTGGATAGACGAATGTGGAGGTGATTTGGTCTCATGGAGAGGATGGATGAGGATCAGAATGATAAGGAGGGTGATAAAGGCGGATGTGGTCGGCAACAGAACCAGAGGCAGACCTCGGTTTGTGTGGATAGACGGAGTGAGGAACCCTTTGGTAGTTAGAGGTGTTGGAGTGTGAGAAGCAAGAGAATCTATAAATGATAGGAAAGCTTGGAGAGTGTTTGTCGACGGATGAGTGAATTTCAATGTTGCACAAAAGGTACGCAACTAGCATGATCCGGCGGGGGTAAAACCAGAATATGCTGTCAGGCCCCGCTGCTGATATTGGGGGTTGCGTTCAATGCCTTACCCGAGCATAGAACAGAACTCGCCCCTTTGAGCTGGGAATTGAATGTAATACTTGGTGTGTGTCTTTTTGTGGCTACCCACTTCTGAAAATAAATGGGGAATAAGCCTGTGTAGATATATACATATATACATATGTGTGTGTGTGTGTGTGTGTGTGTGTGTCTGTGTGTCTGTGTGTGTGTATAATATACGTATTTGTATGCATGTGACTGTGGAGGTAGTTGATCTCTATTTTGAACAATGGAAGCTATGTTCAAATGACTTTTCAAATTGATATTTTGATTGGTGGTAAATTCCAAATATATTTCACGATAATTTTTTATTGTTAGTTTTCGTGATCATCTCTCAGAAGGTAGGATCACTGAGCGGTATTATAGGCAATTCGAAAGAACTGCTCATTTCATTTCATCTTATATGTAACAAAACTTACCGAACATGTAAAATATATCATATTATAATTAGATCACCAACGAAGATAATCTAGCAATATCAATATGCATAAACATTATAAAACATAAAACCTTAAACATATTCAACCATACGAGAATGAAGGTCAATTCACAATAAGGAGACCTCAAGATATAAAAAAATTCACAGACAGCAAGCATATGAAATATTTATACCCACTATTAGCTGCCTCACGGATATCATTATGGCTTAAATATCTGGGCTCACCATTCAATCTGGCTGTACCAATAGTATTAAATACACAAATTCTGCTTGGCAATCAACAAACAAGTAGAAAGATCGAAACTTTAGAGAGATCTGTCCATTACGTTTACACCTGCGTATTGTTACGAATACGAACATGGAATATAGTCAAGGGCATATAAGCATGTAAACACAAAGAAATAAAAACGTAGTATGTATAAAACAAAAATGCCCCCACCCACAACGAACTAAAAAGTATTCAGCAAAATATACTGATCCACCGATACCTGACATAGAAAATCAAAACAACCCAATGAAGAACCAAACTAGAATTTCAGACAAATAGAGTAATTAACGAACAGAAAGAAAGAGATACGCTTTTCCTATTCTGCAGCACACTCCAAACACTAAAACCCACAATGTAAATTTAGCGGGACAACATAATTTTAACCAACGTCCCAAAATCCTGTGCCAACTCTGCCTTTAATCCATCCGGGATCAATATCTACTAAATACAATCTTAATGACAGAAAATAAATTTCGATATATACCTCAAGAGAAAATAAAGACTAAGAAATATAATGAAATAAAAAATATATATAAACGCGCCTGAAAATAAGGCGGCTGGAGATTAAGGCGGCGAGTTGGCAGAAGCGTTAGCAGGCCCGGCTTAGCGGCATGTTGTCTGTCATTAGGTCCTGAGTTCATATTTTGCCTACGTCGACTTTGCCTTTTATCCTTTGAGGATCACTAAAAAAAGTATGAGTTGAACACTGTTCGATGTAATCGACTTTACTTAATGTTCTGAATTTGCTGGCTTTTTGCCAAACTTTGAAACTAATTCTTTGTAAAATGGAATAAAGGCGGCGAACCGGCAGAATCCTTAGAATGCTGGCCAAAGTATTTATTGGCATTTCGTCTGATTTCACGTTCCCAGTTCAAATTCCGCCGCGGTCCTACCAAGGATTGTAGCATTTACTTCCCTCACCACACCATACATATATAATCTCTTTCGGGGTGGATAAAATAAGTACACATACTAGGCATTACATTCATTTCCTAGCTCAAAGGATGGGGGTGGGGCCCCGTTCTATGCTCGTGTCAAGGTATAGAATGCAACCCCAAATATAATTCTCTTGCCTCGAAGTTCCTAGCCTTGTGCCACAAATTGAAACCAATATTCTAAAGTGTGGAATTACATCTTCTTGTTTCAGTACGTCAATGGAATTTTATCTTGACAAGCTGTATTTTGACAAGCGAAAGCAAGCGAGGGGTGTCACTTACCTGCTGCGATTCACCAGGGTTCTCTTGGACCTTGTGCTAAGCTTATAGAGGTTCTAAATTACCCAGATATGAGGACGCCCGTAATAAATTTTGCTGGTGTATTAAAGAAGAATACAGAAGAGTATGTTGGCATTATTCTTGCGATGGAAATTACCATAATATTGTATATTTGAAAATTGATAGCCCCTCAGCAGCACAACTCCATATCTCTGATGAGATTTAATCCGTTGACATCCTGTCACATAATTCCGCTTGTCATGTTACTAATGAGGATAGCTGAGATTTCCTAGCTCTACACTGCATACTTATATCCAGATATGCATGTGGAAAAACTCGAATCGGCGGAGTAATAAAAAAATATCAGCAAATTCACAGTAGTAAATGAATATTTTTTCATTCATTTTCGACAAAAAAACTATACTGATTTAATTGCAAAATTAATCAAAAACTGAACCAGATGCAAAAAAGATTATTTAATAATTATTAATTTGTCTAAATATATGTAAATGCTTAATAACATATATTCTTCACAATTCCCTTTTGAATTGCATTTACCCCACTATTTCCGCTCACCCTTCTGTTCGTTCACATGCTCTTGGAAAATATATCAATAATAATGGATTGCGAAACAATATATAGCACAAATTAATAATTATTTATAAAATGCAAATTAATTCGAATAGAACACTAGATATATAATTATTTTTTCTTGCACTTAGATAATTCAAAGTAATCTACCCCCGACTACTGTCAGTTCGAAACAATTTTGTTCTAAATTTTACATCACGAATGCCAAATTTATTACTTAATTAATATGAAATGCCATCAATGTTATCTCGGAAACAAAATAAAATCAAATGTTCGTACCGTTATATGATTCTTCTAAATAGTAAGAGATCGGAGAGAATTTGTATGATGACTAAAGCCAAACAATTTCTAAGGTATTTAGTTGAACCATTGATTTTATGCTGCTAGATGGCGCATTAGTTTAATTAGATTATGCTTAAGTTTCCAGCTACTTCTTGATAACATAGGAGGAATCGTCAATGAATATATTAAAGATAATATGTGTATATTTTATCGTAGCTTACCGAAGATTTGTTCATTAGTATCAGAATAATCCAATTGATTAGCATTCCTATTCAGATGTTTCCATTATTGGTTGCATCACTAGTATCTTCTTTTTATTGTTATTATAATTACTATTATCATCGTCCTCAT
>NC_142929.1:141464662-141472162 GCF_046866305.1 Octopus bimaculoides
GACGTTTGAAAATCTTCCTAGGAATAGAGTGAGGAGGAACAAATGCTCCTCATTCCAAAGCTATCTTGAAACCACGTTGAAAGATGAAATCGGTTACTCATATCTCCCATTCATAATCTGGATGATATTTTTTGATTTTCTAAAACGCATTTCCTTTTGGATGGCAATATGGGACATTGAGTTTCTTTTCCTTTTAAGCAAACTATCAAATCGTGCCGGAACACTGTATACATATATATATATATATATATATATATATATATATATATATATATATATATATATATATATATATATATATATATATATATATATATATATATATATATATATATACATATGCAGATCATGGTATGATATGCCACAAACTGAGTGATCTCGGCATAGATGGAAAACTGGGAGAGTGGTTACATGGCTTTCTGAACGATAGAAGTCGGGCAGTAGTGGTGACACCTCAATGAAAACTCAAATAGTGGGCGGTGTTCCACAGGGCACTTTCTTGAGACCACTGCTTTTCATAGTGACCCTCTCAGATATGCCCTCAACTGCCCGGATAGCCACCCTTGCTAGCTAAGAACGTCTCGTAGAAAAATATAGAATCCTGGCGATGTTGCACATGTGCAGCAGGAGTTGGACTCAATTTACAGATGGGCTGAGGATAATAATATTCAGCCATGGTCACCCAACAGTGTAAAATTAACAGCGGACCTTGAAACAATTCAGCGAAGCTACAGAAGATCATATGTTTGCAACAGCTCAGCTACTGGGAAAGGCTGAAACAGCTAAGACACTACTCCCAGATGTATATTCGGGCATACCTAAAGGTATGCATGAATATACATCTGGAAGATCATGGAAGAAATTGTGCCAAATTTTGGCATTGAAAGTTACACCAATGTCAGAACGGGTCGACATTGCATAATGCCAAAGATCTCAGTAATGCCATCGCGCTTCAGGGCCAGTTACTGCAACAGTCTGGGTTTCAGGGGCCCACAGCTTTTTAATATTCTTCCAAAGAGCCTGAGGAATCTCCACAAAGTGGATATAGGCGTTTTAAAATCAAGGCTGAACCTCTTCCTGTCAAGAGCCCCAGATGAACCTACCTCACGGCAAGAGGTGCAAATGAGGGTAGCCATATCAAACTCCATTCTACACCAAGTGCCATATATTAAAGGAAGATCTCAGTAATAAAATTGTAGGAAAACGGCGGTAGTCCAGCATGGCCACAACTATTAGCTGAAATTACAAAAAAGTATATATGTATGTGTGCATGTATGATTTGATGTAAATATTTATTTGTGACAGATAAACAGATTTGACTTGCATAATTACACAAAATGATTTCATTATATGCTATAGGCATACAATATAGTACCATATTATAAGCGTCTGTAAGATTCTACTCAAAAGCTTTCATAGAAAATATATATTCTCAATAGATTAAATACACGACCTGTTGTTTTCACCGTTTGTTTTCACCTTTTGTTTGAAATTTGAATTTCATTTAGATATTCAAATATAAATTATATATTTAATTATGTATTACCATCTGATTTGTCCAAGCCGTTTTCCAGTAAAGCATATTGTCAATAAAACTAGCAAGAATATATATTTTAATCTAAAATATACGAGGATATATTCTGTAAATAATCCATAATACAGTGTCAAGTGCTAATTATAGAAGAATATTAGATTATTATTTCAATATCGCTTACTACAAATCGAAATCAGTTTCGGTTCGTTGACAATTCCAGCATTCTAACATATACCTGATGCATTCATTGTAATACCATAAAGGTCGCATACATATTTCTCCTTCTGACACGAGGAAGCACATAAAGAAGGCATAAATGTGAACTGTATGTTTATTAAATGTGCACGAAAACGCGAGATGAAGTCACTGGTTTGTGAGAGAACATGAAACACTACAACCAAATTATGTCCGTATTGATTCCATACGCATTGCCGTAATGAATAAAGATTAAACGCTGTAGCAGAACGTAAATCGGTGTTATACGAAATCTTTGCAGCTAAATTTATATTATGTCAGTTTTCCTCATGGTCATCGCATTCATAAATGAAAGGATAACGCTTCCTTTGTAAGCCAAACTGACATCACTAATATTACCTCCCTTAGATAAGCTCTTTTTCTCTTTTTTTATAGTATGGTATTTTTATTTTATAGCCATAAGTGTGGAGATAAAAGCGGTTTGTGCTCATTCAATTCCATTACTCATAAATACGCGTATGTACGTAAATCTTTCTCCGGCGATAACGTTAGAGCAAAGCATGTATAAAATAATTATCTATATTGATGCTGTAACAAAAGATACATTACCTGATCAGTTAAGAAACTAAACGTATTTCCAGAACTTTTGATATTCTAAGTTTAACGAAATTAATACCTATTAATATGAAAGATGCCATTAACCCTTTGTTATAGCAGCTTTATTGTGACTATCAGGTTAAAGTTACATGCTTATAAATGGCATAGTAAAGCCATAGGGCATTGCTTTCCGGAAAAATGGCTGCTCCTTTCATTTAGACACTTAAAAGAGTTACAGTCCTACACGCTATGTAAGCGTCACGTCTGTTCAAAAGTGTTGCTCAAAATATGAATTTTCTTATGCATTAGTGTATTGCATCACATGCCATGTAGAAAACTTACACTCCCGTAGATCTTTCTTTGACATCAGAATATTTGATATATTATGACCTAGCATAAGTACGATGTGACACTCGAGAATGTTAATAACGTAACATTTGACTTTGGGATGTGATCTGAAAGAAAGTTGTTAGCATTATTAATCTAAGAATACGTACGATGTCACATATACATACAAACATGCATCCATACATACATGCATACACACGCATACACACTCATGTATATATATATATATATATATATATATATATATATATATATATATATATATATATATATATATATATATATATATATATATATATATATATACAAACGCACACAAAGAATATATTAGATAAATCAGAATGGTTTCAGATATGGTATTGTGGATCAGGTCACGATATCAGAGTGTGGATTTTTCTTTAGGTCATAATTACAGATAAAAGAGATTAACGTTAAAAATATAATTGTTTCCTGTTTATTTTACAGTAAGATAGAATGCAGTGGGTCCCTAGTTGGCCCATTCATGCATGCATACAATTAGCAGTATGATATAACTGAAAGTTGGTTTGGATTATATTTGCAGTAGTCGAAAGTAAGCATATAACTCTGAGAGGTTTCGGCCAGTATAGGTCCAGACCATGTCTAACTCAATAGCAGCCCTATAGATACATGTCTTGAATACCTGTAGATGATTGTGGTTTGAGAGAGACTCAATGAAGAAGATATGGACATGCGTACATAAATACAATCATTACGAAAATCAGTCCCAAATTACAATATACATAAAATATGGAGATCAATATTTAGCTTTCGTAATGCTATCAGATATATCACTTTATGAATGGTATGGAAATGCATTACTGTTATATATATATTAAACATGGCGTATGGCCGATAATAATGTACATAAGTTCTGAGGCTGCTTTTGTAGTTTCTAAATACATGTACAGCTCACGTTTATCTATTGAAGGGTAGTTGTGTTGTTTTATGTTGCAATACAATTACCTTCACTTTTGATTTGAGTTGTAAATAATTTGAATAGTCAAATATTTCTTCGTTGTTGTATTCGATATCAATTTAGATTGCAAAATTTCTGGTAGGTTTTGAAGATTGAAAATATTAGGATTATTCCTCTTCAAATACTTTTCTTCGTATATACAGAAGACTAGCAGAAATACCCGGCTTTTCCCGGGTTAAAGGGAATAATGAAATCTAAAAACGCCGTCTAGACTACGCAACCCTCAACTGTTAGTAGCTACGATACCATATTTCTACATTAATAACTCTCCAATCCATGCCAGCATGGAACATAGACATTAAGTGGAATGCCAGTCTCTCATCTAGGAGGGCCTTGAAATCAATGTTACCAACTGGGGACTATGTGTGTCGTAGTGATAATAAAAAGACCCAAAAGAGGTCTGCAACGAAATAATTTTACTCAACACTTTGCAAGTGAATCAGTGGAGGCAAAGATGCGTCTCATTTACTTGACAATTTATGCACCACATTGCAGAAATCACAATGTAAGTATATCTGAAAGGGTAGTCTTACACTGTTGTACCGTTGAATTACAAATAATGCTCATCTGTATGTTCGGGTTAAAATTTCATCAACATCAAAAATATATGAATTTTCATGGGAGTTATGGCCGTTATACATAGAATATAATTTCCAAATTTCATAAAGATCCGTTCAGTACTTTTGGATAAGAAAACAAATGACTAATGTGCGTGTTTGTGTGCATGTGTTTGTGTGTGATGGGTGTATATATGTATAGATATCTGTATGCATGTATATATATGTATATGTGTGTACATATTACATGTACATCCATATATATATATATATATATACATCTACACATGTGTATACATATACATGTATGCATATAGATCTATATCTATCTATATATATATATATATATCTATGCATATACGTGTACGTATACATGTATATGTATACATATACATCTCTTTCTCTCTCTTTCTCTCTTTCTCTCTTTCTCGCTTTCTCTCTTTCTCTCTTTCTCTCTCTCTCTCTGAAAGTATCTGTCATTACAGTATCGAAATGTGATTGTTTCAGTTAGCAGAATAGTTTCATTTTTAAAGTGAAAGTATTTGACATGAGTGTTTTTGTTTCACTTTTGACACGGAATACTTAAAAAGTGGAGGAGATATTATGTTGCCGTGGGCTCGAACTCTGCAAGAAGTTAAAATTTTTTTTGACTAAAACACAACTGGAACCCTAAGTAAGGCATGTGTAAAATTTGAATGAAATTGGTTGCGTAGTTCTCGAGCTTTAGGGATTCACACATACAGACAGACATACAGACATACAGACAGACATACAGACAGACAGACAGATAGACAGACAGAAAGACAGACAGACACACATTCTTATTTATATATATATAGATTATTTGTATTGATATAAAATGTATGAAGTTAATTCTATGAGAATACAAACGCCGTCGTTCGTGAAATGAAATCCACTCTTGATACCTTCTCATATTTAATTATACACGTTAACTAACATATGGCATTTATTTAGATAGTATTAATCATAAATATCATTGTTGAGTTCAGCAAATTTTCTGGGAAAAGCTCTGATAATCAGAGTTCATGTTATATGGTATTTATATTATGTGAAAGTTTGTTTCATCGTTTCGAAATGTAAGACCAATTTTAATTAAGTAAGTAAATAATTAACCGATTGCAGAGATGAAATAATTATATCTATACCTATATATACGATCTCATTCATATCAAATTAACGTAGTTGCAAATTGGAGATAATGACGGACACGAGTAATGCTTCTGTTATATACGGAATCATTTACTTCGTTAAATAAATATGTTTATCTCTGTACAGTCTGCCATTTCTCACAATACTCTCTTCCAAAGCAATATATTGCTTCCTTGGCTACAAATTCATTTCGATACGGTTTTCTGTAGGAATAATTTCAGCAAAAAAATGTCTGCAAAATATTGTTTCCAAAATAAATTATTAATGACTTACTAGGAATTATTTCCGCGAATTTTAATTTTAATAATAGAAATTTTCAAAAGAATGCACCCTCAAGGACTGTAATATGTTGAATTCTAAGGGTCGCCTATAAACTACAAACCTTTATATTTAGAGGTAATCACACAGGCATTTCAAGCGTTTATTTCGAGTTCATGATTTATGCTGACACAGACAATAATGCCCACATGCAGACTCAGAAGTACTCCCATCTTCTGATAGACAAACATACAGACAGAGAGATAGAGAGACAGATATACAGAGACACCACATACACGCACGCACAAACACACACGCACGCACACACACACACACACACACACACATACACTCTCACACATACATAGTTTATCATTGCCTCGGATTCAACAAATGGGCGCCCTCTAGTCTATATTATATCTGTTAGATAAGCATATCGGTCACTGGTGATTTGTTTTCAGTGGTGAATGCTTGTATAAGAGTGGATATACGTTTAGAAACGATGACAGCAGAAAGTCGGTACAAATAGTTTCAACAAACACAATGGGCATCAGATTTTTCTGTTAGAGTAACCTGTCTCATGGTGTATTTGCTTTCATAATAACTTAAAGGCCAACTCATCCTGGTAGGCTAACTGCGCAATAGTCCACCTAACGAGGCGCATTTATGTTCTCGACCGGTACTTAATTCATCGAACCTGAAAAGATGGAAGTCGATCTCGTTGAAAGTTGAACTCACAACGTACGGAATGGTTTCAAATTTTGCCACAAGGAGCGCAATTTTTGTGGAGGAGATGAGTCGATTACATCGACTCCAGTGTTCAACTGGTACTTATTTTATCGGCTTCTAAGGGATAAAAAGCAACGCCGACCGCGGCAGAATTTGAATTCAGAACGTAGCGACTAGTGAAATGCCGCTAAGAATTTCCTCTAACGTTTATGCCAGCTCGCCGTGCAGCATGCTAACCGCTCTGCCAGCAAAGTGTCTTCAATATTGATTATATATATATATATATATATATATATATATATATATATATATATATATATATATATGTGTGTGTGTGTGTGTGTGTGTGTGTGTGTGTGTGTGTGTGTGTGTGTGTGTACGTGTGCGTGTGTGTTTGTGTGCGTGTGTGTGTATGTGTGTGTGCATATATGTACATATAACTGTGTATATGGTGGTACATATATAGACATACACACACACACACACACACACACACATATATATGCATATATATATATATATACATATATATATATATATGGGAGAATATACGAAAAAACAACAGACGAGGACAGGTGGTGTAAATAACAAAAGGATGTATTAGTATGACGCTCGGGAATACGGAAAGTCTTTGACGTTTCGAGCTACGCTCTTCAACAGAAAGAATACGGAGACAAGGAGAAAAACACGGAGAAAAAAAATTGAATAGCGTCCAGTCAACGGTCAATCATAATAATGGCTGATCATAACAATGTCTGACCGGAAGTTAGAAATTCTTTTTTCAGGAGAGCTAAGAAAAGGGGGAGATAACAAACGGTGATCGAAGAACGAGGGGCTGTGTGTGGGAGATAGAATGCTGGTGATCTTGACGTATGTAGTGTGAAAATGGGGAAGGGAGAAAGCAGTTGGTCAGTGTGTGCGTAGTGTGATGCGAGGGTATTGGTGTGGTGTGATGTGAGGGTGTTGGGAGGTGGGGAAGGCGTGGGTGGAGTGTGGGTTAGGCTGAAGGTGGGGTAGAGGTAGGGTCTGTGGGCAGGGTGGGGTATGTGGGTAGGGGGTGGGTGGTGGTTGTAAGGAATTGGATGGGGTGGAGTGGGAAGGTAGAGTAGGAGTGT
>NC_142929.1:141477162-141544662 GCF_046866305.1 Octopus bimaculoides
GTTTTCCTTTCGTCTTTTGATCATTCCAAGTGGTCCTACAAACACTGGTATTGAGATTCCACAGTTTTTCGATTTCACTGAGCAAATCTTTATATTTTCTGAGTTTGTCAAATTCTTTACCGAGATGTTTTGATCAGAAGGAATGCTTATGCCGATCAATAAACTGAATTTATTGTTTGGTCTTTCTCAACAATATTCAGTTTACTAACTACGATATTTCAGTTTGTATGTACTGGAAAGTCCTAAAGAATCGTTACATTTTCTCCTCCACATACAGCTGGTGCGTATGCCATTTCTTAACACTTTTGATGCTATAATGCCGAGATATTAACCAGTGTAGATATTGACCAACTCTGTCATGCCTTGCTTCATACACCAGCGGTGTTAAAACTTTACATCCATAGATTAAATGGTCCACTGTTTCTATCTCATCATTGTAGGATCAGCACTTTGGACCTATTCTATTTTTCATCACATTGGCTTCGTAGTTCCGGATCGATAACCTTTTATTTTGAGCTAATGTTGCACATATTTGCCATGCAGAGATCTCAACTTTTTTTACTTATCACTTTTTTTACTTAACACTTTTTTTTTTACTTCTCATTAATTTCACCTTTTTGCAGCAGCTGTTGCTGCATTTCCCGTGGTTCAGCCTGGGTATTATTCAGGAATTCAGTACCAAATATTTTGGTCTCCTTCGTGACACACTGAAATTTATTAAGTCTTTCGTGATTTTTCAACGGGTTCTATCATTCAGTCGTTAGATGCTACACTATATATTGGCCAGTACAGTTGTGGCGGTTTTGTAAGCGATTTGAGACCGGATCATGCTTCAATCTTCTTCGGTCCTACGAAGATAAAGACAACCTACGCCTGCCTTTGGGTCGTGCGTCTTATTGCAAGTCAGCAGCTTATAGATTTTTTCATGAATTTTCTTTATTTCACTGATATCCAGTTCAACACATTGGAACTATAAATAACAACCGGAAAGACTAAGATATTTATAGTTAGCACCTTGTTATGTGAATTCAGCTCAGATTTGCAAGCTGCAAGATCCCTACTGTATAATTCCTTGCTGATTTTCTCTTTCATCCTTACATAATGAATGCCAGAGTTTTTATTTATTCCCTGGTATTTGTAAGTTTGTTCCAGCACAAGTTCTTTTATAACAGTGTTAACATCTAACACGACTGAATTTGAAGTTTTCGCTTTCCATTGCTGGAAAATGGCCTTGGCACATTTATCAAGACAAAATTCCAGCCAGATGTCATTACAAAATGCTTTCATGTCATGTTTCTAGTTGTCAATTATATACCCATATCCTGTTCTGTTACGTCACTTCTAACGCGTATTAAAGCTATCGAAAAATTAGATGTGAAAGTAAATCACTTTGGAAAATTCCACCGTTGCTGCTAATATTGTGTGAAGTTAGTACACCATTGGAGTGGTATCGCTGGAGATTCGTATACCATCATAACATATTATGCTTTAGGGAGTTTGAAATCCACCGATTTGAAGATCTATCAATGTGGCTGTCAAAGGCCATTTTATAATCAATCAATGCAGAAATTGGACTTCTGCGCTTGTCATGACAGTTCTCAAGGATCATTCGATTGATTAGAAGTTGATCTTTGGATCTATATGAACCTCATCCTCACCGTTTTTGTTCAGTGAAGAAAATATGATTCTGTACTATAAATGCTTATATTCTCTCTCCACGAGGAAAAGTGTCAAGATTTTACAAGTAGTTGAGGAACAGGTTATGGGCCGATGGGCTTTTGTTTCATCATTCTTTGGGAGTAAGTAATACCACTTGCTAACCAAACGGGTGATTTCTTAGAGTTTCTCATAAGTTCTTTGAACAGCTGAACTAACTTTTCGTGCATGCACGAGAGTGATACAAGCTAGAAATTTGTTACCCTGTATTAATCGGAAGGTTTCCACTTATGAGCCATCTTGAACATCATCCTTATGTCTGCTATTGTGATGTCGCCCCATGCTTGTTCTGCTAAATTTTGGTAGCATCCTTCTGTGCATCAAATCCGAGCTGCATTTTCATTATTTGTCTTTCCATCACTCCAAAATCTTTCAAAAAGTTCTCAACTTCTTCCTTGGTAGGGGGTCGGTACTTCACCGGTTAGGTTTTCATTCCCTTCCTCTCTGAAGAATTATTTGGCATTGAATGTGAACAGTTTATTTTGTTTGTAAAATTTGTTCCACTTCTCAAACTATTGTATTGTCTTGTGTTTTTGTTTAACCTTTTTGTTCCAGGGATTTATTTTTTTATATATCAGTTCGTCGCTTGTTGAGAATCCATATATTCTTTTCATCCGTGCTTCTTTTCTGAATCTTACATCATTTCCACAAATTAATTTCTTTAATATTGAAAAATTCCCTCTTATTAGTTGAATCTCTTTTACAATTTTACTTCTCCACTTTGGTTTCTGCCCAGGTTTGGTTTCCCTTGTTCCTACAGAGGCATACAATTGGTTTTAATTGCCTTAGCAGGTGCATAAACAATTTTAGTCACTTCACTCAGTGTGATGAGGTATTCTTCTATAGTTTCGTTTGATACATAGTTACAAATTTTACTTTCATTTTTCTTTTAATTTGTATTTGTGGGCTTACGAAGTGTTTCTTTATCATTCGTACTTGTATGTCTTACAACTGTAAGCTTATTCAGAATATTCTGCCTCATTTCCATCATAGACTCTCGGTATCCTTCTCATACAGTTTCTTTACCACCTTCCCCGCTATGTTTATCAGGTTCAATAGAATTTCTTATTTCTTCCGGCCTTTTGATGATTCGGTCAGGCGATAGTCTTTCAATTAAGACTTGTGATGAGATACTCACTTCATCTTACTCTTCATTTCCCTCCTGCCTTATTTTACGTCCTCTTCCGCTATGTGCTTGATCGTGACTATCTCATGATAGTGATTATTTAACTATTATTTCTAAAGATATCCCACCAGACATTTCTTAACTTGTCTTCGTCAAAGTAGAATCTACTGTCCTCATTTCGAGTTCTCCATATTTTGTAAAACTTTGCTGTGTGTCTCTCTTGGGATGGCCTTCCTAATGCATAGTAATAAAAGTATATTACTTTATTAAACTGTTACGTTTTCCTTCCTGCGGTGGCAACGATGGTAAACATGCAGGGTACAAGATGAGACAGTTCCCGTTCAAGTGAAATATTTGTACTGCATTAATATTGTTAGAATCGAGCCCTGTGTGGATAATGTAGAAAACATTATTATTATCCCCTCTATCACTATTATAACCATGATTACTGCCGTTACAATTACCACTATCATGCGATTACAACAGCCGTGCCCATCGTTGATTACCACTACTAATGTGGCTATCTCTGTCCCTGCGGCAACCCGCTGTAGCCATAGCAACAGTGTAACAACGTTATTCTCGTTGTTTTTGTTACTATTTTATGAGCTGCTACCGAGGAGGCAAAAAGAAATTAACTCTGCTGACTTTGCACCTTACTTTTGTGGAGTGTTATCAAGTATTGTTAGATTCAACACTTGCCTTGTAATCGAAATATTTATAAGTAGATGCAAATTAAGGGATGATAGTAGGAGGGAGAGACGCAGCTTGGTGGACACACAATCAGATAGCATCAGTCTTCGTGCATCTTCCACAATTTCAAAATATTATTATTATTATTATTATTGTTATTATTATTATTATTATTCAGTAGTTTTATTTTTATAACGTGCTTTCACTTCACTACCGAGCGCAGCTCTGTGCGCCTTGGGTATGTGCTGTGGTTTGCTGTGGTGTTATTATTATTGTTATTATTATTATTATTATTATTATTATTATTATTATTATTATTATTATTATTATTGCATTTGCAGAGGTTCCAACGCTGGAGATGTATTAGTGTCAGCTGTTCCCTACTAGTGAATTAACTGACCTGTCTGCGCCGTATGACATTCGGACTAGAGTCTATGGATAATTTTCAGAAATATTTGCCTGGCTGGGCTACTGAAGTGGTAGAGCATTGCTGCTTCGGAATAATCTATACAGACATGGAAGTGCTTCCAGCGTGCAAAGCGACGAAACTGTTTTACACACTCGTGTCCAGTGCCCAAGTATTGCTGATCTATGTATTTATGTCGAGCACCTTGTGTTCGACATAAGACGGATCCGTCTATCGGCTAAGGCCATTGTGAAACTCGCCCCACCAACTCTCCTTGGCTGGGAGGCAAAAGAAGTGTTAATTTCTCAGGTAACCTTAGCGAATGAAATCGTGTAGTGAACCACAATGAAAGGGTTAAAGACAGATACTTTCCCCTTTGGTCGAGTATTCATCAATTTTAACTTCAAGTTTCACTTGCAATGGAAATAAGGGTACAGGATGTAGGGCCGCCTTCCAGCAATTTTGTTAAAAGGAGGTAAGAATGTGGTAAGATTTGTCCTAAGCATGTACCTATAGACAGCTGGACCTAAAAGTCACCCACATGTACAACCGTTTTTTTCAAAATACGATCCTACTGTTCAGTGCGTCCTTGGTTTTGTGGCGTTTCCACGAACAGTCCTTCGAGGTCTCTGTTTCGGGAGAATATTTCATTGTTAAAATTAATGTTTTCGTTTCCACTGTTTACATGCTCCATTTTAAGTAACCCCACATTCTATTGCCTTGTAAAGTTCCAATGTGTTTTTCTTTGTGAGCCTTTGTAGTTAATAAAGAAAACACTATTGTTGTCGTTGCTGTTATTGTTATCATCACCATCATTATCATCTTCCTCATCTTCATCCTCCTCCTCACCCTCCTCCTCCTTCTCCTCCTCCTCCTCCTCCTCCTCACCATCATCATCATCAGCAGCAGCAGCAGCATTAGTAGTAGTAATAGTAGTAGTAGTAGTAGTAGTAGTAGTAGTAGTAGTAGTAGTAGTAGTAGTAGTTGTAGTTTGCTATTAATACAAGTCTTGATTATTTTTTTTTTCCTTTGAGGGTTTACACTTCATTGATTATTTTTTCTTCAATAGTTGTCCGATTATTTTTTGTGTGTATTCTGCGGCAAGTCATGGGAAGTGAAACTCTAGCTTTATTCTGTGTTATGTTTAGACAAATAATATCAACGCAATTTTTCTTCTTTTTAGTTGAACATTATTTGAACAGGGTCCTTTGTATTTTGACATCGCAACTAAATGTTAGCCATAGGGTTAGTTGCAACTGCATTAAAACATTCGCTCTCAGCTAAATATTTGTGAACAAATTATTTGCCGAGTTATTAAAATAAGATGGGAAAAGAGGTAATGTCAAAGTGAACAATAAGGAACAATTATGGTGAGGAAACATAATGGCTTGTATTAGAATACGGTGACAATAATGGCTTAAACATTCACACTACAAGTGCTACCATCAATATTAACACCACTCTGAAGCATCAATTTTCATTGGCATCAATATTAGCTTCTCGCGAAGTAGTATCTCAAATAATGGCGGTTCGAGAGAAAATTCTGAACGACAAAAAAGAAATCAAATCAGTGAAACAACAGTGCATTTTCTTGATAGAAGAATATTCTTGGCTGGAGTATTCGTTTAAGGAAACAATCATAACAGTCCCATTTCATTTAGGTGGATGAGCTTATGAGAATACAATCAGTGAAATCGGAATGGAGCACCTGAAAGAAACACTGGTAAGCAAGTGATGCAGTGTACTCTAAGTTATGCAGAAAAAATGTATATGTGTTATCTGACGACTAACGATAAACTAGTATGTCAAAAAGATAGAAAGATAGACAGATAGATGGACTGATAGATGGACAGATAATGTCATAGAGAGAGAGAGAGAGAGAGAGAGAGAGAGAGAGAGAGAGAGAGAGAGGGGGGGAAAGCGTCATAGAGAGAGTGTGAGTGTGAGCATGCAAATACTGCAGATCACATGCTCCTACCACAGCAACTGGCTTAATGCAAAACAAAGGACTGAATATTAAGAGCACAGATACAAAACGTGCTTTCTTGACACAAATGCAACAAAACCTGGGCAAGATTTGATTGTCGACTTCAGAAAAGCTGGCATACATATGACATAAAACAACATGGATGTTTTGGCCTGTTATGCGCTACGGGCCTTAGTAATGTCGCATTGCGCATGCAGAAAACAATATTGAAGGACTATATTAGTGTAAGTCAAGACACATTGCTTCTATAATAATAGCATAAAAACCTACTTGGAAGTTCTCTCATTCTCTTTATTTTTCGAACCCCCATCTTTAGATACTGGGAGGAGGCAGTAACAGAAACAGGAATAGACATTTGATCAAATAGGCTAATGTCCAAGAAAATAAACTAGGAAAGTATCAATTGCAGTCTGGAAGACAAAGCATACAGCTTAGTTCTTTCTGTTTATGAAATCGAAATGTACTCCAAATTGTCTTTTGACGATAAAAATGTTGTGAAGTGCTAAATGCGTAATGCCATCCCATCCAAAGAATATTTTATTAAAACAAGTGAATAATTGTTACATTGTGCGATATATTGAATGTCCTACATTTTATGAAGGGCAGCATATGCCACAATTTATACGTTTTGTTAACCGAGGACAAAGTGAGAATTAGAGGTCACTTACAGGGTCACACGCCTGCCGATATAGCAGTACCATACTACTGTGTATGTGGTGTCAAAACGGTCTCAATAAAGACAACGAAGACGAGTTTGACACCTGGGTAGCATTCCCGTTTGTAACATAAAATCGATAGCAGGTTATTACTGACAACGTTTGATGATATTCTCTACGGACATAAAATTCTTCATGAGACCACGATAATAGAAAACGATGATCCAGGAATTGTGATCCACGAAATGTGAATTACGGAAAGGCATTACGCTTTATCGTTCAGGGAAGGAAACAAAACAGCTACAAGTTTGGAGGTTAATAATATATATGTTCGAAGCTTGAAGCGAGTCATTCTAGCGCAACATCGAAAGCGAAGGAAGATAAAAATTACTTTATTCTAGTCTCACAGACCTGATCAACAGAGTAAGGGCACCTGCGAGCGGTCGTACCTCGCATAGACACCCCTTCGGATGGTGTCAGAATAGGAAGAATGAGTAGGAAACAGACGTAGCACAATGCATGGCACAGAAGAAAAAAAATTAAACTGATCGAAAAAAAGGGGTCACAAGTAGAAAATGCAAACCGAAAATGAGAAAATGCCCTCTTCCTATACGGACCTGGATTTAAGTGCTTTTTAGAAACCAAAATATAAGAACCAAACAAAGGACGTAAGTAAATGTATAGTGTAATAGAGAATTTGCATTGGAATGAAAAGAAACAGTTTCCGACATTGACGTCAAGCTGAAAATGTGCTACTGACAGCCACAAATAATTTTTTTAAAAATTATTTTGCGAAATATCGTATCCGATGTGGTAATTTACAGTTAAATGCTGCATCAATGTTGATGAACATAGTAATTTTAATTTCGAAACGTAGCTACAGATAAAATTTCCCGGCGTTCTCAGACTCAAAATCGTTTCATACTGGAGAGGACGCATACCTGGGTTTCTCATTGCAAAATAGAATCTGTAGCCAGATTTTCTTACAAAACAATTGTATTCCGTATTTGTCACATTAAAATGTTGTTCCTTGTATACGATTCTTAAAAAACACTTCGATATTTGTTAGATCATTTTTAAGAACACTCAAGGTCCAAAACTTTTCCTGGATTGAATATCATACTTAGTTATAAAACGAGTGTTTCCTATAAACCTAGAACACGGCCTGATCCTTTTTGAGTTATGATTGTGACCAGATATGTCATCTATGAAGGTCCTGCAGAGAGAATGCTTTGTTTGATCATCACTTATTTTCTTGACGACTTTCGGCCCATATTTATGAGTGAGCTCAGGGCATCTACAAACAGGACCGCAGATATTTTTTCACACTGCCATAATATCCTTATCAAACATCTGCCATTTACTAAGCTTCATATTCAACGAATAGACGATTGATGTTATTTTTTTATTATTACATCTGATTTTCGTAGTAATCCAATACGCATTGAAACTGATGGTGGAATAAATTTGGAATGCTTGATGACATCTAAGCATAATATTGTATATCTAATCATGTTATTCTTCCGAATTGATTCCTCGTTGTTCTGCTTAATTGGTTATATATTTCCAAAACGTCATGAATTATCTACAAGTACACTTAACCTTTCTGACGCACGTGGCACTGAAATTGATCTGTAGATTTGTTGAAAAATACTGTGTCAAAGAAACTACTCAGGTTCTACTGAATTTTCTTCAGCCTATTTTTACATTCACTCTGACTCTAGAAATTTGCTGAAGAAAAATTTGTTTCCACTTTTTTTTTTTCTTGGTCGTTTGTACAAAATTTTGTTTATCCTCGGCAGCAGATGATAGCTTCTTTTATGTCGTACGTGTTCTGAGAGAATGTTTGTGGAATTTATCCTGTCTGATCTTTGGATAACACTGCTCTGACTTCGGAACTTCGTAGAGAAAGTTGTCTGCCATGCAGTAAGATGAAGGGGGGGGGCAGCAGTATGTTGAGTGTTGGCAATTGGAAATACCATCCACAACTGATATGTTTTTGCTTTGTGTGTTACCGTTCTCAGTGCCACATTGCTCCACATATTTGCCTTAATCGTTGCATTTACGAAGGAGACAGCGAAAAAGTGGTAGGTGATATTCAAAACGATCTAATTCTTTCGTCTCGCTTTGTGAACTTCCGTACTATTTCTGATATAGGAAACTGGCGCAGAATTTTCTATAATTCGGAATTCAGTTTGTTTAAAGTTTTTCGTTTTCTTCTGAGTCTTGTATATTTTTTTCCAGCTGCTACAGCCATTTTTTCAGTTCTATAATCTTATCATGCGTAGTATGAAAATATCAGAATTGTTATGTTCGAAACTCAGGATTTTGTAGATGATAAGGCTAACAAACTCATCAATGGAGATTTTCGCTATCTTTCGTCGGTAGCACATTCAGTCGTAGCTTCTTGTCGAAGGTATCAGAATCACATGACGAATTATGCTATAGGAAGTCTTTAGTATTTTAGCTTTAGTAGGAAGTCTTTAGTATTGTAGCTTTAGTAGGAAGTCTTCATTATTGTAGCTTTCTCTCTAACTTTTGCGCACCTTGCCTTGACAAATAGTTAAAATAAAGTTAAAAATACATAATCAGATGATTTGCATTGCAGGAAATTCACCTAGCATACACACACACACACACACACACACACTCACACACACACACACACACGCGCACACAACCGCATACGCACACAAGCACGCATATGCATTTATAAGCCCTACATGTCTCGATTACTTTCACTATGTGTGGCACACGCACACGCACACACACACGCACGCACGCACACACGACACGCACACACACATACACACACACACACACACACACACGCAGACTCAAGTCCGTGTATGTGCATGTATGGGAGTCTCCGTCTGTTTCTCTATGAATAAAGAATTGTGCAAGAGCTCCCATTTCATGAAAAATTAAATGAATAGATCTGTTTGCTATTCATTTATACGTGGAAGTGGTATAATATAGATCAGCCTTAATATACAGAATAACAAAAGATAAAGGAAGAAAAAAAACCCAAAACACAGGTATTGAAATTGATTGTGTAAAATTTCTAACACCGAAAACCAAAGGAAAACTGTTAATTCAACGGCGTAGAGAATGTGAGAATATATTAATCTTTAACACCTGGTTTGCAGGTAGTTAAATTGTAAGCCTAAAAGAGGATTTCACTTTAGGTTTTCAAATCAATTGGAAGTTCACAATATCTGTGCTATGAGTGATATATACACACACATACACATACACACATTGTTCATGCATGTGTATGCTTGTGAAAATATGTTTTTCACACACACACACGCACACACACACGCACACACACACACACACACAATATATATATATATATATATATATATACAAGAATAAGGGCAGGGAATCGTCAATTAATAATAGAATTAATAATTAACAATTTTGCCAAGTAGTTCAGTATGAAAAAACCTTTATCGGTAAAACCATTTATCATCATAAATATACAGGGATTAGCATTGAGTTGCTTCTCCAACATACTGAAAATTTATTTCTAAATTTTCAGTATGTTGGAGAAGCAACTCAATGCTAATCCCTGTATATTTATGATTATATATATATATATATATATATATATATATATATATATATATATATATATATATATATATATATATATATATATATATTGTGTGTGTGTGTGTGTGTGAACAACATATATTCACAAGCATAAACAGGCATGAACAACGTGTGTATATGTATGTGTGCGTATAGCTGTTTGCAGGATTAGATACATGCACACATGCAAATATATATATATATATATATATATATATATATATATATATATATATATATAACTTCATACACATACTATCATTTATGTGTCCTTAAAATTCCTTTCCAAAAATAATAAATTCAATGTCTATATTATTCTATATGCACATGAAAGTTCTTGCATGCACACGCACAGGCCCACAATTACAATACATACACATGCATACATATATAAATATGCGTGTGTGTATACTTATAAATATATATATAAGTGCGTGTGTCCGTGTCCGTGTGTGTGTATACACATATATATATACACATATATATACATATACCTGTATATTTTTATATGTGTGTATGTGTATACATATAGAGATATATTTAGTTAAGCATATCTCAATGTCTATCACGTGCATACACTCAGAGGCACACTCACGCGTTCGCACGCACACACATACGCACACAAACAAATATATGTACGTATCGATATTTATTTCTATATATATTTATATATAAGTATTAATACACACGTATATATATACTATTATATAGACATGCATACACCCATACGTACATGCACTCAAATATAGACACACACACAAACGCACACACACACATATAATATATATAAATATATATATATATATATATATATATATATATATATATATATACCGGAGTAAGCACATGAAATGTGTAACAAGGTGGAACAAAACTCTCCGATGAACGGGAACGTGAAACTCAGAGTAACGGTTTTTTTGTTATATTTCTGCTGCTTTTAAATAAAGTATATATATATATATATATACGCCTACTCATCTATGCCTCAGGTATTAGTGTGAGTTATGCATGTATGAATATAATAAATATAGGAAACGGTAATACAGAAGAGAACTGTGCTCGCCTTTAGACAAATATCCAGAGTGGAGACAAATATCCATTAAGAAGGTCGACCCTCTAATTGTTCATATAAATAAATGCCATGCTCTTGTTTACACCTCAGATATTTCCAATTCCTCCTGGATATTTTCATATTCATTAACCTCAGTCAATAGCATGCTTTTACCTCTTTCTGCTAATCTTCAATGAGTGGCTATTATTTCGAACATTTTTTACCTTGATGTCCACTAATATATTGGTATACTACAGGGAATGTCTCAATTTCCCGGTATTGTTGCAGCAGAAATGTGGGAAAATTCCTCTCCCTGCTTTTCTCTGATATACCCTCCAGTCTTCTTGGGGAAATGTTGAACCTGGGTTCTCATTCCTAATTATTATTATTGCACTTATTATTATTATTATTATTCAGGTAACTACCTGGAATCGACCTCGGAATCTTGGGTTTAGAAGCCCGCGCTCTTAACCACTACGCCATAGGTCCGTGGGCAATTATAGAGTGAATTTTAGGGCTTATTAATCTAATACTTTTCTATCCTTCCTTAATACCAGTTCCCATATGCTTATTTTAGTTTTCGTATTTTCCAGTGGTGTTCTCTCTCTATTATTTTGACTTCATCTCACAGGGGAAAGTGGTCTCCGTGTTTCCATGCATGATCAGCTATACCCGATTTATCAATATCTCCTCGTGTCACAGCTTTGCGGTGTTCGAATACCCTTATTTAGAGAGGGCGGCATTTTCCCCTTTGTATAACCTACCACAGCTGCATAGGATGGAGTACACGCAGTTTTTCTTTTACCTAAAGACTTAGAACCCAGGTTCGAAATTTCCCTAAGACACCTGATGAAGGCTGGAGGGTATATCAGCGGAAACGTTGTGTGAACAAACCAGATGAGGACAAATATCCGGCAAATTTATATAATGTAATCAATGTTAAACGATATTGTTTGCATATATTTTGCACTGCCCTAGTATTGTAAAGCTGGCTGCGACGTACAAACTCATTCACGAAGACATCTGTCACCCTAAACTATATTAACAGCTATCAACATTGTCCTAATGTACATCTTGTGATATTCAAGAAGTATTAGAACAGAGACGAGTAAGTATAAGGTACGAGCATATGTTGTTGGAGACAAACCTTAGCCAGACCACTGACAGGTGACATTTAGAGAAATAATACGAAAACAACGGTTGAAGACGAACAGCAACCCGACTAGACAAGGTCAACGCAGATAAAAATGATCGGCAAAATGATGGTTTATCTGTGGATATCTTGTTTGTGAAATGATAATGTATTCAAAGAAAGCATAATGTATAGTAAAATATTTTAGATTAGATAGCTTGGAAGCAAAGCGATTCTAATATTAGTTTTCGCATCTCAATAAAGACTGAGAACTACAAGATTATCTTAAGTGGTGAGTTCAGTGGTTGAAGCAGTCAGACTTTGTTGTCTATGTGTGACAATATTGCGGTTACATATATTCATTACAACATTTGATACACGGTCAGCAATTTCGGGAGTGGGAAATCCCAATATGGAACTAGTACTTAATTTATCGCCCCTACCCCCAAAAGGATGAAGGTAAAGTCGACATCAACAAAGAATCTGAAACACCCTTATTAGAAAGTTTTCAGAAACATTTTAGGCCACACGGATAACAAAAAACATTAAAGAATCCCCCCCAACACCATCACTACCACCGATACTCTATCACTATCACACATACTCTTATATACATACATGCATGCATACACACACAGATACATACACACATACACCCCCACACACATACACCCACACAGACATATGTATATACTTTCAGACTTCATGCTAATGTCGACATATATCTAATGTTCTGGCCAGTTTATGTTATTGCTGTTATATATTACATGATCTAAAGGAAGTTATTATACAAGTCTGATACCCATAAGTAATTATTTTCGTTTGATATCTGTAGCCAAGGGTTGTCTGATTCGTTGTAATAGTTTAAGACAGCTAAGTAGAAAATTAAAAGTGAAATAAGTACATTCCGTAGACGTAACCCTTATTTGTTCTTCCGTGTCTTTGTAATGCAATTTTAAAACTTCTTTAGATTCATTAGTTTATAAAATGATTTTTATATAGAAACGTCTTCGTATCCAGGGTGTCATATTCCCGTAAGTCTTTCGGCAATCAATCCATATTCAATTTATATATTCGGTTTTCAATAATTTGCTTCTTTTGCAATAACTGTTCTTACATCCTTAAATGTCCTTCAGGCAAACTTCATTGCTGTTTGGTTAAATATTATTTAATGATAGTATCTTACAGATGAGAAATCAGTCCTTTGAAAATAATAGATATCAGAGGTACTTATGTGAAGCACTTATTGCAAGTAATGCTTTGTGTCCCGGTTATCTTATTATATATTTTGCCTTGCCTTAGGTTAAGTGCAGGCATCTTTTCCAGGTAGATTTCTTCATAACATGATTTAATAATGCTGCTCCGGTTTTGTATTGACCGTAATCGTAGTTTAACCAACTATATTATCGATTAATAGGTCTTTGTTTTCTCTGAAATAGATACATTTCAAAAGGTTGGTCTAAAGAGATCAAATTTCGAAAATGATACAGACCGTTCTGATGTCTGATACATGGAATTACTGCATTGTATGAGCGATTTGAATGTTGCTTTAACAGGGGATCACGAGCATTCTTCAGCTCTAAACAAGGATCTTCATATAACAGCGTGAGATAAAAGATCGCTTTGTATTCAATAACTCGCAGTTATTTGGTTAGGTTGTGAGCGACATTTAACCTAGATACAATTTTGTTATTACTTTTCGATAATGCGATTTACCTCCTCGCATAATGTCGATTTTCAATGATTTTCTGGTTTCAGTAGAATAGCGTACGGAATAGAAAGGAATCTGAAAAAATGGAACTTGATAATTCTGATCAGTCATTGATTTTCAAAATCTGGAGATTTTTCTTACATAGCATATCTATCTATCTATCTATCTATCTATCTATCTATCTGTATATATATATATATATATATATATATATATATATATATATATATATATATATATATATATATATATATATATATATATATATATGTACGTATATATGTGTATATACATGCATATATATATGTATATACATGTATATATATATATATATATATATATATATATATATATATGTGTGTCTGTGTGTGTGTGTGTGGGTGTGGGTGTGGGTGTGTGTGTGTATGTATGTATATATATGCATATATATATATATTTACTTTACGATGATAGTAAAAGAACAAAGTTTACTTCAGAAAAGTTGAGATGTACTGAAATATACAGGAATGATTTTATTCTCAAACACATGATAATGCTAATACAATAGCATGACCAGGATACATTATCCATATATTGCAGAAAAAATATCGTTACCTGCCAGCAATGAGACTCGAACTAACTTCCAGTGATTACGCGTTAAAGCACTTGACGCGTAATCACAGGGATGTGAGTACGAGTCTCATGGCTGGCTGGTAACAATTTCTTTTCTGCAATATATTGATAGTTTATCCTATTCATGCTATTTTATTAGCATCATCATGCGTTTGAGAATATATTACTTCTGTATCTTTCAATATATATATATATATATATATATATATATATATATATATATATATATATATATATATATATATATATATATATATATATATATATATATATATATATCCTGAAAGCTAGAGCAATTTTATCTTGTAGAACTTCTAAAGATACAATATTTTCTGTGTGTCCTTTAATTGGTGTATAACGAAGAGGAGTTTTCAGACTTCCATCTCGCGAACATTCTACATATAACTGCCCATGATAGAAGGAAGGATAACAACGCTGAGTGATTGTGCCTGAGATTTGTTTATGGACATACCAAAACTTAGCTTCACTGGAAACTGAACCCGTTTAAATTCACAGAGGAGGTCAGATGGGATTAAAGGGATCCGTGGAATGAAGACATCGTCATCGTTATATTTCCCAAGAGAAATGAATTTTGGCGGTAAGGAATAAACCTCTTCTTTCATTAGTACAGTGAAAAAAGCGTTTATCTTTGCTATAAGAGAGAAGAGGTGGTGTCGTATACGTATGATGGAGAATTATTCAACATCATGTTTGCCTCTATCAGAATCGTTTAACTTTAAAGCAACAACACACATCCGACGTATACGACAGGTATGTAAAACACTTCTGTTTTTGAAAAAAATTAATAAACTACTGACCGCCACCCAGTAGAGCCTTGCCCAAGTAATGAAAACCTTCATGCTAAATTTGGTGCAGATCGATCCAGCGATTTTATCGTGCCTAGAAAATCACACACACACACACACAAACACACGCACGAATAATTTTATATATATAAATATACATAAATACATACATACATACATACATATATATACATATATATACATATATATATATATATATATATATATATATATACATATATGTATATATATATACATATATATATATATATATATATATATATATATATATATATATATATATATATATATATATATATATATATATATATATATATATATATATATATATATATATATATATATATATATATATATATATATATATATATACAGACATATATACACTCTCGCCTAAGATATGAGAATATGTGTTTTTACTTGTCAGTTGATGTTTATAGATATATTTGAAGTAGATGTCAAATAGTCATTGAATTTTTTTTTTTCAATTGCTTCTTGTTTTCTGTTTAAAGATATAAGACATTACATGACCAACTGATTTCACACTATTATGACTTAGACTACAAATATGTATTTGTATGCTTTTCTCAAAAGTAACTATGAAGATCACTTTTTCATTGGCTAATATTTTCACACTCGTTAAAGCTTCAAATATATATTAAATATATTTCATGGAAGAAGTAATGAACATCAAACTTACTAAATTCAAATACACCGACATATACATAAATACACATACACCCACTCACACACACAGCCGCACGTACAAACACCCATGGACACACACACGCAAAGACATCTATACACACACGAATGTGTATGTATATATATATATATATATATATATATATATATATATATATATATATATATATATATATATATATATATATATATATATATATATATACATATATATATATATATACATATATATATATATATATATATATATATATATATATATATATATATATATATATATATATATATATACAAGAATAAGGGCAGGGAATCGTCAATTAATAATAGAATTAATAATTAACAATTTTGCCAAGTAGTTCAGTATGAAAAAACCTTTATCGGTAAAACCATTTATCATCATAAATATACAGGGATTAGCATTGAGTTGCTTCTCCAACATACTGAAAATTTAGAAATAGCATCAAAGAACTACTGATTCTAAACTACAAATTTTTCTCTAAACGGATGGCGATATTTATGGCACACATAGAACAAAAAACCGGAGGGAAAAGCCTAAACAAAACATATATATATATGTACGCAAAGGTCGTATATATATATATATATATATATATATATATATATATATATATATATATATATATATACATATATACACAATCAAAATTTAAATGGAAGCCACTTTAATACACAAACTAGTTATTAAATGCGGCAAATCATCACACAGGAAATTCAAACATAAAAGATGTTGCGATTATTATTCTACAGTGGTTTATTATTTTCTATCTCTAATAATAAACTTTTAATTTTAGTGTCAGGCAATAATGTTTGAAACGTACGTTATGACTGGGTGCCAATTTGTTAAACAATTTTAGTTCATCTGAAACCTATGGCTATGATGCTTTTGATAATATTCCATTAGGATAGATCTAATGATTTTATAAATTTAATATTTTCTGCAACAACGTACAGAATTCAGCCAAATTAGTTACTCTTTTTACTCTTCTACTTCTTTCAGTCATTTGACTGCGGCCATGCTGGAGCACAGCTTTTAGTCGAGCAAATCGACCCCATGACTTATTCTATCGTTCTCTATTGCCGAACTGCTAAGTTACGGGGATGTGAACACACCAGCATCGGTTGTCAAGCGATGATGGTGGGGGACAAATACAGACACACAAACACACACACATATATACGAAGGGCTACTTTCAGTTTCCGTCTACGAAATCCAATCACAAGGCTTTGGTCGGCCCGATGCTATAGTAGAAGTCACTCGCCCAAGGTGGCACGCAGTGGGACTAAATCCGGAACCATGTGTTTGGTAATCAAGCTACTTATAACAAAGCCAATAAAAATAATTTCTGATCTGTATCCATTTTCCCCGTTACAGACAACATCTAGGGGCAATAAATTCGCTAATTCTCAATAATGGTAATTTTTTACAGTGAACATGCCTTCAACAATAAGCTCTCGCACCTGGCCGAAACGTATCTGAGTACCATGTAATTTTCCATATGATTTGCAAATAACTAC
The DNA here is from genome assembly GCF_046866305.1 of Octopus bimaculoides. Classification (NCBI taxonomy): domain Eukaryota; kingdom Metazoa; phylum Mollusca; class Cephalopoda; order Octopoda; family Octopodidae; genus Octopus; species Octopus bimaculoides. Next base: position 141,494,918 of record NC_142929.1, read on the forward strand.
CATATGATTTGCAAATAACTACCATATGATTTGCAAATAACTACAAGTTTTGCCGCACTAAGGTATCACACAGTGTCTGCCTATGTGGCAATCACTGTTCTTAATCATCTACAGTAGATAAATGTCAGATGGACAGATATATAAATTACTCTCTACACACAACTGTTATAATTGTAAAATCCACAAATTTTGAAGAACAGAGTATTTTCAAAATATAACTTTTTGAGGTACATAATGCATGTTACACTACATATAGTGTGGTAAAAATGCAACATGAACAAATAAAAAAGATCACTTGATCTGAGTATGCTGAATTTAGTTCTCAGAGAGAACGTAAATTGATATTATTAATATCAATTATTAATAATATCAATCGCAGGAGAGGCTGTGTGGTAAGTCATAGGCGCAATAGTGGCTGTGTGGTGAGTAGGTTGCTTACCAGCCACATGGTTCCGGGTTCAGTCCCACTGCGTGGCAACTTGGGCAAGTGTCGTCTACTATAGCCTCGGGCCGACCAAAATGTTGTTAGTGAATTTGGTAGAGGGAAACTGAAAGAAGCCCGTCGTATATATGTATATGTATATATATATGTGTGTTGTTTGTGTGTCTGTTTGTCACCTCAACATCGCTTGACAACCGATGCTGGTGTGTTTACGTCCTCGTAACCTAGTGGTTTGGTAAAAGAGAACGATAGAATAAGTACTAGGCTTAAAACGAATAAGTCCTGGAGTCGATTTGCTCAACTAAAGGCGGTGCTCCAGTATGGTCACAGTCAAATGACTGAAACAAGTAAAAGAGTTAAAGAGTAATAAACTGAACATGTTACAGACGCTGAATCAAAAGGATAAATTCTTTAGCATTTCTAACATTAACGTGCGTGATCAGCAATATGTCTGCGCTCTCCCTACACGCAAAGAAACACACACGCACGCACACACTCACACATATATGCATGTTATAATTTCGATAAAATTATTCTCACATATACATACGGGTTTCAAATTTTGGCACAAGGCCAGCAGTTTCGTGGGATGGAGTAAATCGATTACATCGACCTCCAGCCCTCAACTTGTATTTATTTTATCGCCCTCAGCAGAATTTGAACTCGGAACGTAAATACCGACAAAATACCACTAAGCATCTTGCTCGGAACAGTAGCTCTTCTACTATCTCACTTTTTCCCCCCACCTATACATATTATGATATGCTGATTTACAATGTTTTTAAGTAGTAAATGTAATCTTAGACGTGAGATTCTTGTTTTATACATAGTCCACCGTTAGGGCGCAAAGAACATATTATTCATATATCCTTAATGCTTTTGGGTAAATCACACAAGAAAATTCACCTTCACACCAAAAATGTATAATATGTGCTCATTTTTAGTCCTAGAAAAGGTATGTTACATATAATTATGAGTCAAAAATCAGTATTAGAAATATCCATTAACATTTAGATCAACTGACATCCCCTGTGAATAGATTGCAGAATCTATCAGATTTCTTGAGGTAGAAACTGTAATCGAGTGTGAGTGGAAAGTAGTTACGAAATATTTCAAATTATATTTCAAATATTACCAAGAAATTCACAGTAAAAAATGTAAATATAAACAAATATATGTTACCAGAAGTATCAGCAATAGTAAACGTAGAAAATTTAAATAGCTCATTGCATAGTTATTTTCGTGCTAATTTAGATGAATTGATTTCAATGAACATTATCATTACAGAGCGTTGTTATTATTCATGATTAAGAATTCGTTTCTTCCGTAATTATTGCTATTTCAAGTGAAATACATCGGAAATGAAACATCTAATTATATTAATGAAATAATACTAAATTAAACAGGCATGCTAGTTTAGCTCTCTTTTTCAAATGAAAAATGTGTTCGTAGTAACTTCCACGGTTTTGCATGAATGCAGACTACATTATCTCTGGTAAATTTATTTTATTCAGAACTAAATGAAGGACGTTAATAAAGTGATTACTATATGCTACAACATATGCACAGACGCTTGCATATCAGCTGGAAATATTAGCGATATCATGAAATATAAAATACACACAGAATCAATATAATTAAGTCGTTTCCTTACTAGCACAACCTATATATATATAATATGTATGTATGAATATACATAGTGTTTTTAAAAATTTGAATTTTAAATTCCAATACTTGTATATGTGAGGTTTAGTTGTTAACATATATAAAAGAAAACTGTCCACATTAAATTGTAATCTATATGTCACGTATTCTTACATAAACGACTTTTTATATTCAATTGCATATCGCAAAGAGAATATAATGAGTTTGCAAAATAAAGCACAAATTTCTGAGTTGAGCTTGTTTAAAGTCATGATATGAGACTCTGTTTGAAATAGTCAGCTGTTCCGTGGAATTGCTTTTGCAGGTAACTTCTTTCACCTTGAAAGTATTTATCGATGCCGATTTGTATGTAATCCATAATGGAAAGTAATTCGCGTAATCAACACGAAAAGGACTTATTGCATGACACAGTGTATAGTAATGCCTAGAGCAGGATTCTATAATAAGCACCCGACAACATTCACTCCGCTAGCTCATAAACGCAAATACATAAAGCCGGTTTCAGAGAGCATTCATACATCTATTCGACAATTAAAAGTGTACGTATACATACACGCGTCTATATTCAAATACATTTATTTCTGTCCTCGCACTGTCTGCTGATCATGTATCGAAAAATGGAGACCACCTCCCCCTGTGGGATGAAGTTAAAATAATAGATAGAGAACACCACTGGAAAATACGAAAACTTAAAGAAGCAGCACATATGTTACGACACATCTATCTCCTAAGCAGGCAGTGTGCAGATATGAATAGCATATGGGAACTGGTATTGAGGAAGAATAGGAAAATATTAGATTTATTAGCCCTAAAATTCACTCTACGAGCATATGGCATAGTGGTTCAGAGCGCGAGCTACCAACACCAAGATCCCGAGCTCAATTCCTGGCAGTGACCTGAATACTAATTATAATAATAACAATAATAATAATAGCAATAATAATAACATCGAGAAATACCCGAGGAATGAGAACTCAGGTTCGAAATTCCTCCAAGACACTTGATGAAGGCTGGAAGGTATATCAGCCGATACGTTGTGTTAACAACAAAAAAGATGATGTAAAATAATGTACATAATTCCTCATCTCTTAAATATTGAACTGTAACGCTGCTTCAATTTCTCTTCGAAACAGCCGAGAGTGAAGACCATGAGGAAATTGCATCGACCACGACACCAGGTTGCATATCCATCACTGTGCAGTCGATACAGTTGAAGCACGCATAGATCCAGAAAAGGAAACTGTAAATATAGATAAATGTCATATAAATTAGTGATGTGAAAAATCTCCGTTTTCCTTATCATTATTAATACTTTTAATATTATTACATACTCTAGGGAGATTATGCAGTTCTGAATAAACACACACACTCATGTATGTATGTATGTATGTATGTATGTATGCATGTATGTATGTGTGTGCGTGCGTATGTACAAATAATTGGGTTGTCTGGAAAGTTCGTGCCGATTTTTAAGGAAAGAAAAAGATTTAATAGATCCTTGCCATTACATTTTTTAATGAATCAAATATGAACCATTTTGTTGCATAATGCTGTCTTTCCTTTAACTTGAAAATACCCTCTTCCCAGAATTGAGGTGGTTTCCTGGCAAATATGTCGAAAGGTAAGCTACTGTAAATCGGCACGAACTTTCCGGACATCACAACATATTAACAAAACAAACTGTATTTTTATAAAGCAAGAGCTAAATAATTCTGTTATACATCCATATATATGCAAGTAAAACTTAAAATTCTTTTCCCATGATAGACGTTTTTATAAAACAGTTTAATTATAAAGATATTAATGCATGCTTCCAGAGGATGGGATTCACAGAAGCAAATATACGTTGCAGAATATATTTTGTATAAGAAATAGTTTACGTATAAAAGAAATTTTAGTGCATGATGTAGCCAAAATACGTGCCCTGTAGCATAAAATTGTAACAAATACATATCAATGTATTAAGTACAAGACACTTGTCTTCGTTTACCTGTGACCTACTGAATCATTGAATTTGATATCAAGATATGAGCGTAGCCAGCGAAATAATGCTTAAAACAGTTATAGAAGTAATATATTTCCATGTACCTTTCCACCAGTTTTTATATAGCTTTCTATGTATATTAGTCAATCAATCAATATGTGTGTGTGTGTGTGTGTGTGTGTGTGTGTGTGTGTGTGTGTGTGTGTGTGTGTGCGTGTGTGCGTGTACGCGTGCGTCTGTGTACGCGTGCGTGTGTTTGTGTTGTTTGTACCTCGGCATGGCCACACGCCAATGTCTGAAAGAATTAAATGATGAAATATCTATACATGTTGTTAGTGTTGTGCATTAATACAGCTTATATTCTAAACAGCTCTGAAGGTGTAAGTAATATTATATACGTTGTATTGTCATGCGTTAGTGATTATTTTCACAAATAATCTTGGAGGTGTACGTCGCACCTGATGGAAATATTAAAAATAAAAATTATATTCAAGCATTTCAAAGACAATCTTTTTCATCTTTATGCGTAGTTACATGTGTATTTGTTTCAAAACTGAAAGTGTAGTAGAAAAATGACTATAGCAATTTCAGGATAGCTATGCAATAATATACTGATTAAACTTGCAGTAATACAGTAAACATTAAATCATATTTAATTCAGAATAGCTTTTTGTGACACAGAAATGGGCGACATGCATAACTGTAATACAATGCAAGCAATATTTGCAATTAATGTCACAAGACTTATTCTATATGTCTCTTTTGCGGAACGGCTAGGTTACGAGGACACAAACACACCAAAATCTGTTATCTAGCGATAATGGGAGGGACAAAAACAGGCACACAAACATATACATGTACATCCCTATATGCATAGATACGTGCATTTTTGTATAGATAGATAAATAGATAGATAGATAGATAGATAGATAGATAGACAAACAGAGAGGCAGACAGACAGACAGACAGACAGATATATAGATAAATAGATAGATAGATAGATAGATAGATAGATAGATAGATAGATATACAAGGGGGCTTCTTTCAGCTTCCGTCTATCAAATCCGCTCACAAGGCCCGAGGATACAGTGGAGAACACTTGCCTAAGGTGCCCGGCAGTGGGACTGAACCAGGAATCATGTATTTGGGAAGCAATCGTCTTACCCCACAGCCACGTTTGTGCCTATATATGAAGAAAAGAAAAGTAGACGTCCTTTCAAAACACAATAGACGACCGATTTATTCAGTTATAAACGTATCCCTTCCGCAATTATCCTTTCTTCTATAGGCACAATAACGAAATAATAACATTAGAAGCTGGTACTGTGAATTGAATGTCTACTCACGTTTGCCACAGAATTATTTATTATATTAGCAGTTTCATCTATTGAGCTACACTCATACTTGCGCGCCATCTTGAAATGTTTTGTCGATTATATCGAAACGAGGAAGTGTTTTTCAGTAAGATAACTATTACGATGAATTGTACAAAATAAACATAGATAACGACGTAAAGACAAGTACATACGTTTATACATAGATATATTTCTTGTCTGCATAGACTAATGTACATCTCAACCTAAGATTAGAGTAACGAATATAATTCTGGATTCACTGAATCTCGTTTATATTCATCTTATATCACATAAAAATACATGGAATATCTATATACACCGAAGGATTAAAACTCTTTTGTGCCTTCATTATATTGTCGACTAACATAGGCAGTAGCAACAATATAAATGAAATATAAAGCATGTCCAAATGCTGACATAAAAAAAATTCAATATGATATTCGACACGCGGCGATATCCGCCCAAATGTATATGTTATAACATTGTTATGAAACAAGATATGCACTGGTCGATACAGATTAAGGAAAAGTGAGGAATATGAGCATAATGCCTTTAAGTATTCATTTCCTTTTGAACAGCTAGTATACTAAACAGAATATGTGAGAATCATATAAGGAGACTAAGTTTAAAATATCATACTTAATAACACACCGTCTTTTTTCATCAATTTCGTACAAATGATATTTTAAACAGGTGCATGATAATTTAGCAGATAATGGAAGTGAAACCAATTTATATAAAAACTTAATCACAATTCTGTTTCCTGTGAAATTCCTAATGGAATATGAAACATTTGTATTCAACGGATTATATATATAGATATATTTCTTTTTTTTTTTTTTTGCATGCGTTTAATGTTCTCGAAACAAGTGATAAGCTGCCGTGTATTCAAATAACCTATAATGCTATGCTAAAAGTAATCTCTCTCTCTCTGTCTCTCTCACTCTCTCACTTTCTCTCCAGAACTGCAGAGTTATTCAGTGAATTAAGCCATTAGGTAACGCATTCTGTTTCTAAATGTTAGTTAATCCAAAGAGTTACGATACTCCAGGTTTTGTTACAGTATAGTTATACGCGTGTGTATAAATACACACAGACACAGACACGCATATAATATATATATATTTATATGTTATTAATACATATTTCATACTTGAGGCTTCGATGAAGGTCTAAGGTTTTAGGCACTCAGTTATGAGTCCCTCGCATTTTATGGCAGATACAGCGGTAAGCTAATGAAGTGTTTCAGATCATTGTTAATTCCCTTGTCAAATCATTTTCGTATATAAATACGTATGAAAGTACGTGTATATATAAGTATGTATATATATATATATATATATATATATATATATATATATATATATATATATATATATATATATATATATATATATATATATATATATATATATATATATATATATATATATATATAAATATATATATATATATATATAAATATATATATATATATATATATATATATATATATATATATATATATATATATGTATATATATATCTATATATGTATGTATATATATATATATATATATATATATATATATATATATATATATATATATATATATATATATATATATATACATATATATATATATATATAGATAGATATATACATACATATGCGTGTATACTTTTATATATGTATAAACCTCTCTCCCTCTCTTTTCCATATCTTACTCTTTTTCTCATCTTTCTCACTCATTCTGTCTCTCCCTCCCATTTATATATTTTCTCCTTTTTCTACTTTCCTCTCCATCCCTTTCATTTCTCGCCTCACTTGTCTCTCCCTTCCTTTGTCTCTCTCTATATCGACCTCTCTCCATCTCATCTCACCCTCTTCCTCATATACTTCTCATTTTCCCTCTTCTTCAGACTCCATCTCTCCATTTCCTTCATATCCTTCATTCTCGCCTCTCTCTCTTCCTCACTCTGTCTCTCTGTTTCTCCTCCTCTCCCTCCCTTTGTCTGATATCGCTCCATACTCCCTTTCTCGTTTTCATATCACTCTCTCTCTTTCCTTTATATCTCTCTCTCTTTCCTTCATATCTCTCTCTCTTTCGCTCTCCCTCTTTCTCTCTCAATTCTTCTCTATCTTGTCCTCCCCTGGGCTTAAAGAACGAAAATGGCACCAAAGTGGAAGAACAAAGAATTGAATATTCTGTTGCGAGCATGGACGTTTGCTAGCGGCGATCCACCAAAAAACATCACTGCTGTACTGAAGAACAATGGCTTCTGTAGAACCATTGAGCCGAATGAGCGGAAGAAAAATGAATTCATCCGATCCTATGCCCTTATTAGACTACACAATGGCACTCTTAATGTCATCATGAAAAACTAATGTGCTAAGGCTGATAAGGATAGGGAAAATGAAGCAAGACCTAGAAGTCTCTTTGATCCAGGGGTTCCTAAACAGAATGGATACCCCAGCCCTGTGAACAACCAGGGTGATAAGGATAGGGAATACTAAGGAAGCAACAACAAGAAGTCCCGCTTTGCCAATGGTCCTACAAAGGAACGGAGTCCTCAGACCATTAGACAACCAGAGGAATGCATGTGCTACCACCAGAAAAGGAAAGAACACATGCACATACATAAAGCGGGAAGTGGGGGAAAAGAAAAAGGAAAATATGAAATAAATAAAACTGAAACCCCAAACTACAAAACAAAAAAAAGAAAACTCAAATATGGAGGCTCCAATGGAATCTGAAACCCTAGACGAGAGAAGAAATTTGAAGTGAACTTAAGAACCTGCAAATTTTAACTGTAAGGCAAATGTTAGCATGGGGAAGACGGTACAATCTACCGGTTTGTTTATCCAAGATCCCGCCAAAGCTACAGGGGCCTTAAGGAGAAATACTTCCCTGAGGTAAAGCACCAGTCGGCTCCAAAAAAAAAGGCATACAAATGCAGTCCACTCTTCAGAAATTATGCACAAGGCAGCAACTGGGTAAGAATCATTCTTGTGCATGGCGCAAAAGATTGCGCAGCAGTTGACCTGGCTATAACAAGCGGACACAAGGAACCTTGCCTGCTACTGCGCAAGACCATCACAATCAACAGACACGAGATGGCCTCCTGTAACGCCTGCACAGTCGTCATGCCAATATTTTTTTACTAAATATTGGAGGTCTGTTTGATCACAAGAACAAAAGCAATTTGTTTCCTGAGAGACTTTGCTGCATACAATCAAGCCCCCTGCATAACACTCGTGTAAACGCATCTAAGCCCTGATATAGAGGATGCAGATATACACGTACCAAAATATACCATACTGCGAACAGACAGAAGGGAAAGGAGCCATGGTGGAGTTGCTGTGTACATCTGTGAAGACCTCACATCCCAGGTCTTACTGTCATACTCAAATTCAGCATGTGACACATTAATTGTATACATAAGACAACGATATACAGTCATATGCAATGCATATCACCCACCGGATGCTCCAAACCACAGACACAAGTTTGAAGATTGCTTCACAAAAACTAAAGAAATGCGCATGAAACTGGAAAATCACGTGAGCGTATTACATACGGGTACTATCAACAACCCCAATGTCAAATGGCGTGAAGGCCTGATGCTCTCAGGAATGAGTCATTGCAAAGAAGCACAGGTGGGGTCCCTGCTCAATATCACCGATGTCCTATTCAGGGAGCAAGTTGTACTCAGACCAACTAGGGCGAATAAGATTTTGGATCTCTGCTTCACAAACAATAACGACATCGTTCATGATATGAACATGACGGATTACAACATAATAGATTCCTCTAAGTTTGAACGAAAAGTTTCCAGAGACATACAACCTGAAGGAAGTACTCTAAATCTCTCCAATGTGAACTTCCACAAAGCAGACCATAAACTAACCTGAACTTCCACAAACAGAACTTGTCCCAGAGAACAAGACCAACACTAAAAGGAACAAGATTACAAGGGAGAAGTACATCCTCATGAGACGACGGACGAAGGCTGCAAATCGCTTCAACCAACATCCCAAAAGTAGTGAAAGGTACCGCGTAAAAACAACACTGATGAAGTTTGAAAAAAGCCTGCCACAATCCAATGTGAGGGAGAGAGCAGACAAAGAAGCCTGGGTTATGAAGAACATTAAGTTTAATCCAAAGGCCTTCTTTCAATATGCCAGACACAGCCTCAGTTTGCAGCTAAATACAACCCCATTTCCAAAAGGATGGCTTCCTCACAGTTAATCCAACCAGGATTTTAGCGTTATATCGTCCTATATGGTGTGTTATTATTATGGGGGTATATATTGCATGGAATTTGTGGAGAATAAAACATCAGTGTTATGCAAAATGCATTGCACAAAATTAACCACGAACCATTTATTTGAATAAGCATCAGTTTGCATGTAAATCAAACAAAAATGTCAATCGCTTCCTCTGTTTCAGAAAATAAGTAAATTTCAGAAAATATTCCATCGTAATTTTCACTCACATTCTTAATTCGACCTTCCTTTCTCCAATAGATAATATATAAGCTTTTTCACAAATTGTATTTTGTTTTTCGACCATCACTCCCTAAATAGTACCTCATTTCGAGGCTTAAAAGCAGTGATATATAACATAAAATTTCAATGCATTGATAACAACGTCCTAATGTGTACTGCGGGATATTTTTTCAGGCTGAAAATAATTTTCACATGTCATTTACTACCTATGACTGTCACGAAGATGTTTATGATTGGTTAATTCTTTTATATCCTTTATTTTTATCTTAAGTTTTATCTGCCTAATAAGCAGTTGATTGCAACTAATACGGTTTTATAGTGTCTACCCCTGTCTATAGGATGATATGAGACTTACTAAGTCGTGATATGAAAAGTCTTAGCTATGAAAGAAAGGTCTACAGATAATATTTGCATTGCAATTTAATTCATTCAATCAAACAATCAAATTTCTAATCATCAAAAAATTATCTCTCATGCCAATTCTATTACTGAAACATCAGTAAAACCATATAGAGATATATGTGCTTTTATTGCTCCCGATGCTTCACCCATATCGTAGATCTCATAACCTGGACTGATCCCTCTACAACATTCATATACTATGGAGCTATGGTATTGCACCTGTTGAAATCAAAATAAAAAAATGCTAATCTTCAGTAAATTTCCGCCGTGGACCGCTTAAGAGGGTGGCATCAATCAGATAAATCGAATTATTTATGAAAATTAAGTCAAATAATCATTTAATGTATTTATCATATCCATAGGCGCAGGAGTGGCTGTGTGGTTAGAAGCTTGCTTACTAACCATATGGTTCCGGGTTCAGTCCCACTGCGTGACACCTTGGGCAAGTGTCTTCTACTATAGCCTCGGGCAAACCAAAGCCTTGTGAGTGGAGTTGGTAGACGGAAACTGAAAGTAGCCCGTCGTATATATGTGTATATATATATATATATATATATATATATATATATGTGTGTGTGTGTGTGTGTGTGGGTGTGTGTGTGTGTGTTTGTGTCTGTGTTTCTCCCCCCACCATCGCTTGACAACCGATGCTGGTGTGATTATTTCCACGTAACATAGCGGTTCAGTAAAAAGAGGTTGATAGAATAAATACTAGGCTTACAAAGAATTAGTCCTGGGGTCGATTTTCTCGACTAAAGGCGGTGCTCCAGCATGGCCGCAGTCAAATGTCTCAAACAAGTAAAAGAGTAATGGTCAATTCAATGAATGGGGAGTTTATGACCGTCTTTCCTTATATATCAAACAATATTCTTATGCCACCTATTCTTATCTGTCATAACGGGCAAATAATTAACATATACATCGATAACACCAATTCTCCACTGCTAAATTAATGCCTCTGTTATAATAATATATTACTAGATGTGATTTTTGTGTTGCGTTTCCCTAATGAACAAAGTAGACTGTTGTTTTTTTCCTCGTGTGACATTATTGTACATACTATGATGCATGCTTCAAATAGGAATTGATCAATTACGTGGAGCGAAATGTTAATTGGATTTCTATTTTACAACAATTAATATTAATATTTCGTTAAAGGTGTCTCACATTCCCCTATTCAAATATTTGTTAAAGCCTTTGGGTTAGAGTTCCCTTTCATTGTAGGCTTCCTTTAAAACAGGCATGTATTAAACGACCGTTTTTTTTTTCCGAATGATCATTAAAATTAATTAAAACCTGCAGATCATGTGCTAAAAAATCAAATGAAAATACCAGATGCTACAATTTCAAATTTATTATTTTTGGATTTAATATGTGAAAGTCACAATACATTTGAAATAAAAGGACAAAACATACTTCACGGTTCGACTTTGTGCACAGGTAAAGAACAATCGAACAGGAAATATATAACAAAAGAAATAATTAACTTATCATTGATATAACATAGGTAATTTCAAATGACACGATTCATATATGTAATTTACATGAAAATCCAGAGATAAGTGGGGCTGAGTATAATTGATTCAGAACGAAATTCATAATTAGAAGCTTCAACGCTATAAAGATATGTGGTCGTTACATCCATAAGCAATATTAAATTATGAAGATGACTGCAAGAGTAACTTGTTCATGTACAATATATACTTGCGTTGGTGGCAACGTCATTTGTATAGTGATAGAAAATCATTTAGTTAATTAATTCTGGCCAAGAAATTAAGAGGTGGTATGCACACACACACGCGTGCGCGTACACACACATCATATATTTATATATATGTATGTATGTATGTATGTATGTATGTATGTATGTATGTATGTACGTACGTATCTATCTATCTATCTATCTATCTGCCTGTCTGTCTGTCTGTCTGTCTCTCTGTCTCTCTCTCTGTCTCTCTCTGTCTCTCCCTCTGTCTGTCTGTCTGTCTGTCTGTCTGTCTCTCTCTCTCTCTCTCTCTCTCTCTCTATATATATATATATATATATATATATATATATTAAATCACATATAGATATATGCAGTGTGTGTGCAGTGGTGGGGTGTATGAATGAGTAAGGATAATTTAGAAATGAAATGAAGATAAACTGCAGATATCATATCATCTTTAGTAGGTGCCGTGACAACTCCGAACACATTTCGATCTCTTCAGCATATCATAATTTACCGCTAATTACTTAATCATAGATAATTCAAATACCTGAAGACTCAGGGCGATTAAAATCTAGTAAATTGATTTTAAATAATAGCTGCAGATGTTTACTGATGACACATTCTCTGTCATTCATAACTAGTTATGTAGACGTTAACTGCGCAAAATAAATTAAGCTCTTAATTAACAGTGGAAATTATTCTAGCGGCCTATAAGTGATTTAGTTAATAGAAAGCATTTTCAAAATACCGGATACATTTCTTTTGTTTTACACCAAATAAAGGGTATACAATTTTAGCAATATTTGCTATTCATTCTGCTGATTGAGATATGAGTAACATGATCAAATAAATTTTAGGACTGAGTGATGAAATATTTAATGAAACTTAAACATACTTAATATAGTTGGTTCGTAAATATTCTATCTGAATTATAATTATACGACATAGGAAGGGGGTTCGTACGCATTTCCATCAAAAATCTAATTCATAAAGATTACGATCTTTACAAAATCTTTATGACTGCTAATCAACTAAGAATCTGGCAAGTATTTGTAAGTACTATATTACCTACAATCCACAACCCATGTGCCCGACATGTGAAGTATGTAATAGAGGGTGAGTTGTCACTAGCTAGCAGAACGACGGATGATGTCGCTAGATGTTGATTTACATTTTAGCAGAAAGCCAGCAAATTCCCAGTTGAAAATACTGTTCAACTGATGCTTAGTTTTCCGACACCAAAAGGATGAAAAGCAAAGTCGGCCTCCGTAGAATATGACAGACGAACTAACACTAGAGTAATTTGATGGATGATCTAACGACTCTGTCAGCTTTGTGCTGTTCTAAATAGTCCTCGATTAAAAAGACATTTTAATGATTATTTTAAATTCTGAATATTGTGTGTCAGTACGTATGTTGTAGATGCGTTTGCGCGTAAGCAGGTTGATGTGTTGTGGTAAAAGAACATATCTATACGCGTACAGACGCATAAATACACATATAATTTCTCTAAACATAAAATTTTGAGAAAAAATATTCTGTCAAAACAAGGATTATATCGTGAAATAAAATGTAAATGTAGGGGAAACTTAAGCGTTAGTGAACTAGAAAACATTTCAATGGAAGGGAAGACGAATATATTGGAATTAAAAACAAATATCGATCATTTATGTTAATGTACTTTTATTATACATTTTTCCATTGAACATTTATCCATTAACTTAAATCATGTGAAGTTCCACAAGCAATCAATTAAAATAAGAAAAACAGAAATTTTAATAATAGACTACAATGAATTTGTTGGCCTTTTGCTAAAGTTTGAATCAATGTTTAGGATAACGTCCGTCGTTTTGGTCCACGTAATTTTTTTCTGCTAACTACTGCTAACACATCTTCTATAACATACACGTAGCGTGCACAAAACATATGGATCGTACGAAGTATAATACTTATGAATAATAATTGCCACACATTTAGTTGATTATTGGTCATAGAGATTTGATAAATATTGTAATCCTTATGCATTAGATTTTTGAGGGAAACACGTAAGGACGTCCTTCATATGTCGTATAATTATGATTTAAATATTTATGCACAAACTAATTTAGTAAGTTAAAGTGTCATTAAACTTGGATGTAGGATGTAAAAGGAATAATGTTGTTGGGGAGAGAATTATAAACGGTAATGATAAAAGACCAACTGCATATAACAAAGTAAGAATGCTTTTGAATATCACTTCTGATTTTTATGCATCATCAGTAGGTCCGTCAGAGGAATGTATAATGAATTCACTAAGTAAATGAATACATGTTTGTGCGCAAATGGAGTAATATTGGACGATTTTCAAATAACTAAGGTAATGTAATTTTACTTGTCGTAGGCGTAATACAAATGATTATGCTATTTAAATTTAATTTATTCCTGGGATATTAAGTAACTACCATGAACAGTTTTAGTTCTCCATTAATGATGTGTTTTATGCGATGAATACTACTTCAATGTATTTACGAAAATCACAAAAAAAGGACACTTCAGATAGTTGATTCTCTGGCGTCGAATTATTTGATATAGCCTTTTCAGTGAGATTGTATGGATACTGGCAGTAGACATGCTGATATATGAAGAATAGTTATGAATGAAATGATCCGATTATACTGCATCGTTCATTCTCAAGAGTAAAAATAAAAATAAGAGAGAGGAAAGTTTCAATAAATACTTCATAGAACTCAAAGTATAGATATAGGAAGACTACGTAAATGTTAAGTTTATATTTATGGTAACATTTATTATATCTATAGTTAGATATTTACCCGACAAAGCGCGTATGTAACCCATATATTAACATTTTCCCCGTAAAGCTAAATGTCTAGTTACTAACGAAAGCGTTTGGAGAATATCGTACGAAAGACAACTAAAGAACTTAGACACGGAAACATGAATAAATATTGACACAGCACAAAATATCCAATGAGATAAGTAGTATCATTTTTTACGCTTCCTCAAGATGTTCATATCCAATACTGATTACTTTCAATACAGGACTTTGGTGCTGCACTTTCGGTATATTCAAGTGTTTAACAATGTGCATTATCGCCAGAATCTATATTAAATATAGTCCATACATTCAACGAGACTCATCACCATATATCATGGAGGACTTCGATTAAAATAACTACATATCAAGCGAGAGGAAGAATATTTACGGTGTGTGTGTTGAAATAGGTAATACGTAAAAACCTACTCAAATGCTTTCATCAAAGATTTATAATCGCATGATTAGCAACTCTGGTTGCTATATACGGGCCAGGTATAATGGTAGTCATTATTACAGAATTCTACCATATCCGATATGGGATGGAGTGTATTTGATGCATTGACCAATAAACATTATTCAGTTATTATTATTTGCTTTGTGTTTTATGTATAAGCTTTATATATACTTCAGGCTAACAAACTTGTAATGACTTCACAAGTACAAAAATAAGAGGAGGTAATTGGTTATCGTTATTATTGTTATTATTGTGAGCAATACCAAACAGAGATCCCAAAATGAATGACATCCTGAAAACACACAAGTTCATCAACTGCAAAACAAGACAAATCGCTAAAGAGACTCCTAAAAAATGCGGAGCTTTACAAAACAACCACGAAATCAACGGTTTAAAGAATATAGACGCCCAAAATGTGGAACCTGCACCAACTTACTTGAAGGCTCGGATTTCCTTTTCAAACAAGGGGAGAGGTTCACAATTAAAACTAGTTTCACTTGTGACAATAAGAACCTAATTTAGGTAATAAGCTGCTTGGGTAGCGGACACAACAATATTCGACAGATGAGTTGACCTTGAGAAGAAGAACCACTCTACATAACGCGCAAATCCGTTTCCCGCAATGCAGGCAAATTCCTCTCAGTGAACATATAATAAGAAAAATCTACCGATAACATCGAACCAAATTTAACAGTCTTCCCCTTCTACCACTGCAACGACACAATTTCTCCACAAGAGCTTTTAAATAAAGGAACATTTGTCATTGAAAAATACAGAACAAGTCTTAACCAACTTTTATCTTTTTGCATATTTCACTTCACGATTATATCACTGTACATAAAACCCCTCACTAAAAAAGCTTTTCGAAACTTTCTTTTCTGTGTATGTATGTGTGTATATATATACATATTCCGCTCCCCTTACCGTGAACTGAACAGTTATCTCCCCTGCCCACAACACTAATAATAATAATAACGATACCCAATGACCTCGCCTTATTTTTCTACTTGCGAAGTCATTCACTCTTAAATATCATTACACACATGGACACAAATTTCTTATTAAGAAATTACATATTCAAATAAGTAAACCTTAATATCATGAATAGCGATAGCGAAACCGGTTGATATATTAAAACTTATATTAAAAACTATGTAAAGTGTGTGTATTTTCCATTTTTAAAAATTTCTTAAATATATTACAACTGATCACGTGCGGATAGTCGAAATTCAAACGTTTTGTTACAATATATATATATATATATATATATATATATATATATATATATATATATATATATATATATATGATAAAATCTATATAAGAATTTATCAAGTAGCGTGAGGCATTTATGTATAGTAATGCCCTTAATATAAATAAATATTTCTATATATGTAGGAGTGGCTGTGTGGTAAGTAGCATGCTTACGAAGTGCATGGGTTTCCGCTTCAGTCCCACTGCATGGCACCTTGGGCAAGTGTCTTCTTCTATAGCCGGGGGCCAACCAAAGCCTTGTGAGTGGAGTTGGTAGGCGGAAACTGAAAGAAGCCCGTCGTATATATATGTATATATATATGTATAAGTATCTGTGTGTGTGTACGTGTCTGTGTTTGTCCCGCAACATCACTTGATAACCGATGCTGGTGTGTTTACGCCCCCGTAACTTAGCGGTTCGACAAAAGTGACCGATAGAATAAGTACTAGGCTTACAAAGAAGAAGTCCTGGGGTCGATTTCCTCAACTAAAGGCGGTTCTCCAGCATGGCCACAGTCAAATGACTGAAACAAGTAAAAGAGTAAAAAGAGTAAAAGAGTAAGAGTATATATATATATATATATATATATATATATATATATATATATATATATTTATATTTATATATTTATATATTTGATCCTTTATATTGAACACTCAATATTTCATCTACATTCAATACTTTCTTTCATGGTGCCATCCATTTTTATTTTATTTTATTTTATATTGTATATTGTATATTATATTATATATTGTATATTCCATATTCTATACCCCCACATTAGTTCTGCAGGAATATAAATAAAACATAAAAAACAGACAGTGTTGGAACTCTTTTAAGCAAAATAATATATTCCTCTATACACAATCATACACAAAATAACCACCTTTTTTGTATTTATTTTTACTCGCATATATATATATATATATATATATATATATATATATATATATATATATATATATATATATATATATATATATATATATATATATATATATATATATATATATATATACATATATATATATTTATATATGTATACGTATATGAATCGACAAGCGAAAATATGTGAGCCTCAACGCATTTTGTAGAAGTTACATTTCTCTCTGATAACGGTTTGATTGAGCAATATATGACGTTTAATTAGTTAGCTCAAGCAACAGGTCTGCATCTATATACACCCACGAAATTAAAGTCTTGCGGTACTGAGTGTAACTTTTACGAATACATACATACATATATATATATATATATATATATATATATATATATATATATATATATATATATATATATATATATATATATATATATATATATATATATATATAATATATATATATATATATATATATATATATATATATATATATATATATATATATATATATATATGCGCTGGCCAGATTGCAGCAATCTCGCATATAACCAGCCGAAATTACAAAGATAATCTGAACTTGACTGAGGAAGGAAAAGTCCGAATGACCCGTCCGTGTTTTGTTTGTTTCGTCCATCTGGATGTTTTGTTGTCCCTTTCTTGTATCACTTAACTGCCTGGACGTCTTGCACTCTGGTCCCATTTTGTATATGGCCGTCCACTTGTGACTGAGGAAGACTGTTGCTGAAATTTAGGAACATTGTGCGCTCCAGGAATAACTTATATTTTACATTTGAGGCTCTGTTGGTGACTAAGTAGCCCTGCACTTGACAGGCATACACGACTACAAACATTGCAACGCAAGCTTTCCCCATTCATTATGCTAGCAGTGCGCTTTCGAGCAGCACGCTTAAATTCTTCGTACAGAATATGTGCACTTACAAAGTCACAGTCATCAGCATAAAAGATGTCAAGAATAAGAGACGGGAAATTTTTCGAACTGGTAGGAAATCGAAGATCGATACCTGACATATATTCCTAGAGAGCAAAGGCATGAGTAAAAGCAGCAGAAATGTACAAAGAAAAGAGATGGATCAAGGATGTCACCCTGCTTGACACCGTTCTCTACACGTTCTCTACAAGCCTCAATCCCACCATGAAATACTTTATTTATAGATAAAATGTGATCTGGATATCCAGGATTGCCAAGTAGTTTCCTGTGCAAGGCCCTATAAAGGCCATGGTTAAATCAACGAATACTTGGACAAGATCCATATTCTGCTCCTATTACTTCACCTGCATCTGTTTTGCTGTGAAAATAATATCCATTGTCCCTCTACCAGATCTGAAGCTACACTGAGGTTCAGACAGGACATCATTTACGCGACCCTCATTCAAGCAGGTAAGAAGAATATTTGCAAGAAACTTGCCAGCAGCTGTTAGAAGAGCAATACCTCTGTAGTAACCATACATTGTTCTGGCTCATTTTTATAGACAGGAAGAATAATTGCATTCTTGCAGTCCTTAGGCATTGCAGGATCTCCCCAGACTACACTAATAAATTCATGAATGGACTGTATAATGTAATCATCCCAAAAATCCGCCCGCTCTACCAAGATTTAATTTACTTATTGCTGTCATTATCTCATCTATTGAGGTCGTGGAATTTCAGAAACCAATAATAGGTCTTTGTTGCATAGTATCAATCACTGTTTCATCTACAACTGACTCGTGGTTCAAGAGTTCCAGGAAGTGTCTAATCCAGTGACCTGTGATTTCTGTTGATTGTTGATTTAGTAAATGGAAAGCAAAGGAGCTGATGCAGAACTTTTAGGCCCAGAAGCCTGCTTCAAAAGATGGTAAAGCTTTTTGCTATCATTTGCATCAGCAGCAGGTTGAACATCACGAGCAATATCCTCCCACCAAGTAGGAGGGTCTTGTATGTGCATATATATATCATACATATATTATCCTACAATTACAGATATTTTATTTGCACACCTTTCAAGTATACGTAAGACGGAAAAAAGTAGTTAAATGGAAGTCGGTAGAACGTTTTCCCCGTGTTTAATGTTCAGGGTATCTAATAATGGTTGACATTTTGGAAAAATATATTGATTAATTATTCAATGAATTCATCTAATATATATATATCTATATCTATATATATGTATATATATATATATATATATATACATATATATATCTATATATATATATATATATATATATATATATATATATATATATATATATATATATGCGAGTAAAAATAAATACAAAAAAGGGGTTTTGTATGATTGTGTATAGAGGAATATATTATTTTGTTTAAAAGAGTTCCAACACTGTCTGTTTTTTATGTTTTATTTATATTCCTGCAAAACCAATGTGGGATATAGAATATGGAATATACAATATGTAATATAAAATAAAAATGGATGGTAAAATGAAATAAAGTATTGAATGTCTTATTGAATATATGGAATATGTCTTATTGAATAGATGAAATATTGAATGTTTAATATAAAGGATTAAATATATAAAGGCGCATACGTATTTTCTATACGTTGTGGTATTTCATCATGGCCGGTATGACAGACTTTAACAGACTGTCTGTTAAAGTCTGTCATACCGGCCATGATGAAATACCACAAGGTATAGAAAATACGTATTCGCCTTTATATATTTAATCCTTTATATTGAACACTCAATATTTCATCTATTCAATAAGACATATTCCATACATTCAATACTTTATTTCATTGTACCATCCATTTTTATTTTATATTACATATTGTATATTCCATAATCTATATCCCAAATTGGTTTTGCAGGAATATAAATAAAACATAAAACACAGACAGTGTTGGAACTCTTTTAAACAAAATAATATATATATATATATATGTATATATATATATATATATATATATATATATATATATATATATATATATATATATATATATATATATATATATGTGGGGGGGGGCGTGCGTGTTTTGTGTTTGTGTAGTGTACGTGAGTGCATGTGTTTCGGTCTGTGTACGTGACTGTATGTGTTTGTGTTTGTGTGTGTGTGTGTCTGTGTGATTTAAATTAGAATAAATGAGTTTGCTGAATTATAACAATTACATAGTAAACAAGAATTCGCACATTATAGTCTAAGTTCCCCCTGGGAGATTTGTATGAATATATTATTCAGACTTCAGCAAAAATGATATTACTGCAGGTCTGTGTAATTGGTGATGTATATGAGCGCAATGTGATACTGCCTATACACACACACAAACTGAGCGTTTAAAAGAAATAAGAAGTATGACTTGATGTGAAGTTGTGTAGATATGTGTAAAGTCCTAAAAAGCAAAGTCACACAAAAGTAATTAAACTACATTTAATTATATTTATGGCAAAGCATAAAACTAGAAATCTATATAAATCGAAATGCTTGGAACGGAATAAAAGTTAGAGTAAAATAGACATTTCTACACGGAAAATAAAGAAAATAAATGCAGTGAATATATTACAAACGAATTAGATTTATGTAAATATTTGAGTGACTGTCTATAGCGTTATTGCTTTCGTACAGTATTTAGTTGTTGTATCAAAGTATACTTCTTAAAATCGTGAATGAATATTTCGATATAGCGAAGCCAGAGTGCTGTAATTGTAAATTATATAAGATACTGACAATCCAAATCTTGCAAATAACAAATTTATCAATCACATGTAACTTTAGGAAATTAAAATGAAGACCTTAGCACGTTAAATGCAGTAAATGATGAATTCCATAATTTCCAATAACCACGGATGTACATTTTTTTCTCAAACATTGATATTAATTCCTCAGTAAATGCAAAATTTAATATTCTATCTTTTAAGTGAATTTGGCAAAATACTGTGTGGGGTAAATAACGCATCTTTTAATCCAAAATAATGTTATTCACGTGATTAAAAGCAGTTACACATCAAACTTGTTATAAGCTACGATAGACTGTATTTCACTTCCTAATCATCAACGAAATCGTTTTTGATAATGTAGAGATGTGACAACTCTGCAAGAAAGCAGGAAAGCATATATCTATATGGAGGAAAGCATATATTTAATCACAGAGTTTATGTGTAATGAGAGGCAAGTTATATGTGTTATTAACGAGATATCCAAAGTTAACAATTAAACATATTTCCGACGTGCCGTCTTGTTGATTCACATATTCAGTTAATATCTATCTATCTATCTATCTATCTATCTATCTATCTATCTATCTATCTATCTATCTAACTACCTGCCTATACACATAATTGTTCTATACAGGTGCATGAATAAATATGTACACACACATATGACAGGAATATGCAAGTGTACCTGTTACGAGAACATAGCATATCGCTTAGTATATTTGTTGAGGGATGAAGAACACCGTATGAGACATGCATTGTTTCGCGTATAGCATGCTTGAACAAAGCTCTTAATTTTTCCGTTGCTATTATCCATTAACCTGAAATAATTACCCGCTGAGTGCAGGTGGAGTGCTGTCTCTATCCAGCTGTGTCCGCGTCGATGTTCTGCTAGGCCATGCTGTCAATATTTAGGACTGCCCCCGAGAGGGTTCCATTTCCTGTTCACGATTGCATAGGCACAATGAAAATATTTACAAACACATAATCCATGCTCTCCAGTTACGATCACATACAGATAATGGCTCTGTTGGTTTATGTGTATTTGTATGTTTATTTGTATGCGTGCATGCGTGCATACACACAAATCCCACATGATCCTCGTATGTATATACGTATTAGTTTTTGCATGAGTACATTCGTGTGAATATTTGTATCTATATATATTGCTATATAAGCATTTACAAATAGCTAGAAAGTTATATACAAGGTAAACCTGAAAACATTTGTGTACAAAATGGTTCAGTGTGTAAAACCGAGCATAATGTCTCATTACTGTTTAAATGTAACAGCTATTAACTACTAACAAAAATAGGATAAACGAATAGGTTAACGTTTGTCAGAAGTCAATTATAAAAACAGCGAAAAGAATTTATTGTGTTCAACAATACAAAGTAAATATCACACCTTCGATCTCAGGATCATCAGTAGAAATAATTGGTGAGATGAGTTACACCTATTGTATATATACTCGACAGCATTAACTGCAAAAAATCCTTTAAGGGATAATTGGTTTCGATTCATTATCCTATGCGTATGTTTCTCTCATGCTTAAATTTGTTAGTAATTATTTTAGACTATGAAGTAGAACCTATGCCACTGAAGACAGGATAGCTTTAATAAGCTTTCATACATTTGTTGTATTATCCCTTCAGGAAAACCAAAGATATCTCCATGTGTGTTGGATAAATATGTGGCGATCAAAGTGTAAATTAGTTGTAGATATGATAACATTCCACCGATTTTCTTCTAACAAATGATTCATATATCATCTAAAATAATTGCTAAAATTCTAGTATAAACGTTACATAAACCATATAATACATTTGATGGTTAAACATATTAAAAATCAAAGTAATCTAAACAAACATAACCTTAAAAATAGTATAACGAAATGCTGTGTGATGAGTTGAACAATGTCTTTATCTCTGTTAATTCAGTAAGTAATTAAATGCCGAATACTAAAACATTTCTCTGAAACCAGTGCTATAATTTAATACATGTTTGAGTCCTATTCAGATAATGTACATTTAAAAATATTGAAAAAAGTACATGTTGTCAATTTCAGTGATTAGATTGTGGTTGTGTTTGTTGTTTAAACGCTTATTCCATGCTACAATAAACACTATTATTATTTTACGCCACTAATATATAAGATCAATAAATATCTATTTATATTTAGTATTTTAGTAATAGAACACAGACAGTAGGAAAAACGTGACCGAATACATACACACACACACGTACACATGCACACATCTAAATAGAGAGATATATAGGAAAATAGATAGATAGACTGGCAGAAAATATGTGTATAGGTGCGGTTGTTAATTTATCCTAAATAAAAAAGTTATAATGAATTCTGCACACAAAACTGGGACTTAGATACCACTATGACAAAAATAACTATGTCGCACACGCACCACCCACACATACACAGACGCACACACACACACACACACACACACACACACACACACACACACACACACACACATACACACACCACTTATATGAAGCAGATACATCGATATATATTCGTTTTGTAAGATTCTTGATGTGAAGCCGTGTATTGAAACAGACATTGTTGTATATGGAGACGGTCATGTTGCCAGTTTAGCCAATGAAATCACACGCACTATATATTCGGTGTTCATTTACTACAGTTTTATTTTATATTAACTGTATTTCGGCAGAGATATATAGTCACACTTCTGTGACCTTATCAGTGGTTCTTTGCTTTCTTCTTTCTTTTTTGTGTCTCTTCTTACTAACGATCTCCCCTCTCCCCTCCCCAAAAAACCAAAGAAGATGGCACAAAAGTGTAACGAAAGAACTCTGGCCGAAATTAACATAAAATAAATCTGAAGAAAGTAAATACCAAATACAAAATGCGTGTTTTTTCATTGGCTAAACTGGCAACATGATCATCCCCAAATACAAATATCTATATATCTATCTATCTATAAATACAAATATCTATATATCTATATCTATCTATCTATCTATCTATCTATCTATCTATCTATCTATCTATCTATCTATCTATCTATCTATCTATCTATCTATCTATATATATATATATATATATATATATATATATATATATATATATATATATATATATATATATATATATAGCGGTCGCTTTTGCCGAACTGCTAACATACGAGGAAATTAACACACAATCATCAGTTGTCAAGGGATGGTGGGGAAAAAGCAAAGACAAACACACATGAATATATATGCATACACACACACACACACACACACAAACTCACATACACACATATATATATATATATGTATATATATATATATATATATATATATATATATATATATATATATATATATATATATATATATATATATATATATATATATATATATATATATATATTTTGTTTAAAAGCGTTCCAACACTGTCTGTATTTTATGTTTTATTTATATTCCTGCAGAACCAATGTAGGGTATAGAATATGGAATATACAATATATAATATAATATATACAATATATAATATAATATAATATACAATATATAAAATAAAATAAAATAAAATAAAAATGGATGGCACCATGAAAGAAAGTATTGAATGTAGATGAAATATTGAGTGTTCAATATAAAGGATCAAATATATAAATATAAATATATAAAGGCGACTCGAGTTTCAGGGCTATTTCCCTTCGTCGTGGCCGGTATGGCAGACAAAGTCTGTCATACCGGCCATGACGAAGGGAAATAGCCCTGAAACTAGAGTCGCCTTTATATATTTATATTTATATATTTGATCCTTTATATTGAACACTCAATATTTCATCTACATTCAATACTTTCTTTCATGGTGCCATCCATTTTTATTTTATTTTATTTTATATTATATATTGTATATTATATTATATTATATATTGTATATATTATATTATATATTGTATATTCCATATTCTATACCCGACATTGGTTCTGCAGGAATATAAATAAAACATAAAAAACAGACAGTGTTGGAACTCTTTTAAACAAAATAATCTATTCCTCTATACACAATCATACAAAAAAACCTCCTTTTTTGTATTTCAAGACATATAAAGGGAGGTAGTCTGGCCGTGTTAGCTGTGTCGAGTAGCAATCGAGTAGCTCTTGAGTAGCTGTTGTGTAGCGGGTGAGTAGAGATCATCCGAAGGTGTTAAATAGCACTAGCATTGAGATCTAACAGTATGGAAGGTTGTTTGTACATAATGGAGTATTTATGGAAATTGTCCCTATGACAACAACTACCTCTTGGTTAACATTTTAAGAAAGTGGCGACTGATGTTTCTGATGTGATCTATTTTAAATTGCATTCTATTAATCCAAACCCGAAGAGAAAGAATTAATTAATATGTTGTCTACTAGTCATAATAATTAGTCTAATACTGTATAGCAAACCAGTTGTTCTGAAGCTGGAATATGAACAAATTATAATTAAATGCACAAACAGCATCATAATTGACCAGCCCAATGTGAAAAAAGTAACTGAACATTATAACTAAAAGAAAACTATTGAGAATAGTATCCAGAAAATGTATCAACATTTTAGTGACGAATTAGTTTTCGTAACAGTATACCCGTATAATCACCAAATAACTAACAAGTATACTAATGTAGAGATAGTTAAACGTCACTTAAAGTTGATAGTAGTAGGAATGCATAAAACAATATTAGAAGACAAATACATAAATTTACACGCGAAATGAGACTTCGAAATAGAAAACCGATAATGCAAATAGAAGAGATGATAACGCAAATGCAAGCC
Organism: Octopus bimaculoides; assembly: GCF_046866305.1. Taxonomy (NCBI): domain Eukaryota; kingdom Metazoa; phylum Mollusca; class Cephalopoda; order Octopoda; family Octopodidae; genus Octopus; species Octopus bimaculoides. Next base: position 141,520,846 of record NC_142929.1, read on the forward strand.
GCTGCGAAGACGATGAACTTAATGCAACAAATATGAAATCAAAGCAACTATTAGCGCTGAAAACAGAAATAGATAATACAGGTCCAAGGCAAAATGAGTAAAAAAATACACAAAATGAAACACGAAACAATATTTTCTATGTTGTACCATAAATATACCGACGTACATATTGATTCCTACCACTGTAGAGAGAGCTCAAATTTCTGAGATAATTAGATAATATTCTGTTACTATTTTATCGATTTCTATAAGTCAAATAGATATTTCACGCTATTTTACGCAACAACGATAAATATAAAACATAACAGAAAATTATGCTTATTTATGTGTATATTAGTGTTTATAGACATATATATATATATATATATATATATATATATATATATATATATATGTGTGTGTGTGTGTGTGTGTATATATATATATACATATATATATATATATGTGTATATATACATGTATATATATATACACATATACATGAATATATATATATATATATATATGTGTGTGTGTGTGTGTGTGTATACGTATAAACGTGCTATATATGATTTTGTATATACATAAACATATATAAGTATGTATGTATGCATGTATGTATATATATATGTATGTATGTATGTATATATGTATGTGTATGTGTATGTCTGTGTTATTAAACAGAAAATGTTGCAACATATTCAGGGTGGAGCAGAGAGGACAGACATTTTTGAAAAATTCACAAAATCATTAATTTAAGCTACAAACAAATTTTATTGACATCAATGTGTTCGTATTGAATTAGTATTTGTGAAAATCAAGTGTGGAAAACAACATCCATCATGTGGTGTCCGTTTTCACTGATGCATTTCTGAAGGCGTTCTTGGAAGTTGGTTTCCACTCTCGCCAGCATTGCTCTGACAAATCGTCCGATGTACGCTTATGCGCACACACACGTGCCTAGAGGTTTCCCCTCAAGAAATAATCACAATGGACTAATCAGGGGCCGGGGGTGCGCCTAGGATTGTCAGCAAACCTAGAAATGAGGCTGTCAGCAAAGAGAGGGCAAAGAACGTCTTTTGACGCTTTGGTCGTGTGGCCCGTCGCCCCATCCTGATAAAACCACACACATCAAATTGGCGTAGATTTTCCTCGTAATTCATGCACAAAGGAGTTTTCTTATCATCTCGATATAATGCTCAGAGTTCACAGTAACAAGATTTCCATTATTGTCCTCAAAAAACTAACAACCAATGGCGGCTGCTTTTCCAACAGCACACCAGACTGCAACTTTTGGAATGGGCAGTCGTTTTTCATGCAATTCTCTCCGATTTTCAAGTGCCCAATAACTGCAGTTCTATTGATTAACCATGCCATTGAGATGAAAATGATCTTCAGCACTCAGTAACAAAACGAGCCTGTCATTTGCCTCAAAAATTAGATCCATCTGACGTGCGAAGTTAAGCCGCTGTGCATAGTCTCATAGTTTCCATTGTTGCCCAATGACCAACCAACTTGTACGGGTGAAAATGCAGCTCTGCAATGAAAATACGATGTACCGATCGATTACTGATGCCAAGTTCAATGGAATGCCTCCGAGCAGTACGATTCGGACTCTGTATGAAAGCTTGTGTCACGCGTTCCACAATTGCCGGTGTTGTGCCGATCGTGGGGCATCCACCATTCTCCTATTCATTATACCGTATGTACTTTATGTAGGAAATGCATTCCCCCAACGTAAGATTGTGCTACGTGTGGGGAGAGCCTGATTTTGGTGAATGTTGAAGTGGCACCGAAAATCACGCTGAACGGTTGTGTCAGACTCGTTATTCTTCATGTAACTGTCGTAAGCAAACATGCGGTGCTTTTCGTGCATAGCGCCATGGCTTCAACTGAAATGAACAATAAATGCTGAGACACCACGGACCGAATGGTAACTGTCAGACATATGTCCCTCCACCTGGGGCTGAATAATAGCACTTTCAAAAACACCCTTCCTCTTCACTCCACACAGTATTTATACAGCTAAATACTGTACGGATCTGTCCTGGGAGCGAACATCTTATAAACTTCTTAACTACTTATCTTCTAGTGAACCTACATATGTCACACATATTTTCTAAATATTCATATGAGCATTGCACGTTCAGTATTCATACCTGAATATGAACGGATTCTTCTTTAGGCTTCTACTATAGATTACGTTACTCTGTTCTTATTCCCATGACATCTCTCAAACGAATGACATCAAGTTGGAAGGTTTGTTTTCTTCTTAAGTTCACTACACATTTGAGGGTTACATAAACCATTGGACAGAGTTTCCCCGATGTAAACCTTCGTTATTGGGCCAGGGGGAAGGTTTCAATGCTGAAGGCACGAAATGAAATTTCGGGTGATTGGGAAGGTCTTTGTGGGTCAGGCACAGGAAAATCTTCATCTGAAAACCACCTGTTTTGAAAATATGTGTTGTATCAATTGTAACATCTTTGTGTAAGTATAATATGTAAGAGTCATTGATGCGATGCGCAATGTGTTATTAAGCATACAATTCTCATTCACGGCTTATCTTTTAATCCCAAACGGCAATGTTTTATTTTCCTCATCATAACTGAAGTGAGATAACGAGTCAATTGGATTCATTAAAACGTTTAATCCTGCTCCTGCCATTACGTATTCTTAATCTGTAATATATTCATAAGGTAAATAGAATATCGTCGGAAAATTAATCTACTTCGTCTGCAGTTCAAGATTGTTGCATATAATAGTGAGCATTAAGTAGTAAAAGCTCTTATGTCATTTATGTCTATCTACGAAACAAATTGCTGTTATGAATAACGTTTGGAACAATGACAACGACTATGGTTTCCTTAGTTCAACATAATCGGTAAAGTAAAGACATCATATACTCATTCCTTCATATCACGCAAAATATTTATTAAAATTAATATTATATCTGTAGAGGGCAATCATCTAAATGTTGCATTGTTTATTGGACAGTATTTTAAAAAAAATATTGGTAATTTCAGAAAAAAGGCATTCTAATATTTACGCACACAAATGAAATCTCACATTTTATAAATATTCATAAGGAAAAAGGTTTTAAAACACGCACGGAACAATATATACGTTTGTATGTGAGTGCGTGTGTGTGTGTGTGTGTGTGTGTGTGTGTGTGTGTGTGTGCGTGAGAGAGAGAGAGTATATATATATATATATATATATATATATATATATATATGTATGTATGTATATACATATTCTCACACACACATACACATATTCGTATGTACGTATATGTGTGTGCGAGAGATAGAGAGAGAGTATTAATGTGCGGGTATACACACACACACACACACACACACACACACACATATATATATATATATATATATATATATATATATGAATATATATATGAATTCCCCCTATATATATATATATATATATATATATATATATATATATATATATATATATATATATATATATATATATATATATATATGTATATATAGGGGGGATTCACAAAAAAAAATTACAAAAGACGAAGACAGGTGGTGTAAACAACAAACAGGTGCATTAGTTTAACGCTCGCGAAGCGAAAAATGCTTCAATGTTTCGAGCCTACGCTCTTCCACAGGAAGGAACACAGAAAGAAACAAGGAGAGAAAATATAAAAAATATATATATGTATACAAACACAAATATATACGCATATACATACATACATACATATATGTGAGTGACTGAGTGTGTGAGTGTGTGTGTGTGTGTGTGTGCTGCGTGTGTGTGCGTGTGTGTGTGTATCACTCAGGAGATATCCGTATTTTTTCAGTCGTGTCTATGGACGTTAAGTGATCAAATAAATATATTCGCATCTCGAATCTCTATATTGTTCATGGCCTTTACACTCCTCGCGTAATAATTACTTAGGTTGACTATCTTGGATTTCAGCTGCATATAACTCTAGTTCATACTTCTCTGTAATGTATTACTTTGGGTTATGGTAGTCGGGTCCATTACGTAATCTTACCCGTATGTTGCACTAAAATAAACACACATTTTATACATTTATATGCGCATATATAAATGAATGTGTTTATACATATGCGTAAGTTTAGTGATACAAACAGGAAAATAATACTCACCGTACATAAAACAATTAGACGCATAAAAATAGATACATAGATAGATACATAGATATATACATACATGCATAATCATTTGGGAAACAATGGCTTGAGATAGAAAGGAGAACCTGTGGACATCAGCTGCACAGTAGATGTTAACATAAAGCTAAAGATCAGCGATAAAGAAAATTACTTATCCTGAACTATTGAGAAATTTGCAGTTACTCTATTCAAAGTGCAAATTCAGGTTTATACCTGTAATTATTGGGGAACTGGGACATGTAACACATTGGCTACATACCAAACATTACATATTAAGCATCGCAAAACCATAAAGGAGAAAGCTGATTCGAAGACTACAAATCCAAGCAATCACTCGAACTGTAAAAATCTATAAAACTTTCCAGAAGTTTATCATTTCGTATGTATGAACACGGCTAGATATGGAAGTATATGCATGAGAATGCAAACATGAAACAAAACATACAAATCTGGATATATACACAGATACAAGCATGGACATATACATACACACCCTATTCATGTTGAAATTCCAATGACAGTTACGTGAAGAAAAATGTCATACATACATAAATACACACATACATACCTCTATGTGTTAGGTCTTACAAGAGTGGAATGTTTTTACTTGGCTTTTAGATAATGCAATTTTGCAAATTTTATTATATTATTAACATTTGATAAATGTACGGAAGATATTATTATGTTTAATAATAATTCATTCAGGAATACCTTCTTTCTTTCAGTGGTGCAAGTGCTTCATTCAACATTGCTCTACATTTTCTTTTTCACATGTATTCGCCGAATTTCATACATTCTGTATTGCGAGATGTATCATATTACTGATATTATTCGTTGATAAACTGTGGTTTTGTGTGTTCATCTTCTGTATGTCCTATTATTGAGAAGCACTTTTCTTTGGAGAATGTGTCCATACCTTATAGATACATTATGGATCCTCCGTCGAATGACCACTGGTTTCCGTAAACATCATGTATAACGTGTATAGCTGATTAATTCTGTAAAAGAAAACTCCTTCGTGAACATCTTGTAATTTATGTTTACTCAAGCTTCCTAAACTTCCATAATATGCCAAACTGTTGCTAAACTCCACCAAACCTTCCCACGTTTACATCCAAGCGTATGATCGAATAATTCCTGTCAGACGCACGGCGGATACGACTTCTATTATTTGTGCAATTAAACAGATAGAAATCTAGTTTCCACTTATGAGGAAAGCCGCATGCCTACATTCCAAATATGTTCTTCCAACCTATTTAATGTTATCTATTGCATTAATTCGTTTCATCTACACTCATAATGTAATCAGATTTAAATATTAGATGACTGAAGATATTCTTCGTTCTATACAGTTTAAAATTTCTTTTAGAGTTCCGTTTTATTTAATTAACAACTTGAAGTTTTGTTTACAGTGAACCTACCTACCTCAGTATTCTTCAGGTTTAGTGACTGTTTGAATAGTTGATAATTAGTTATTCACTGCTAAACTTGTAAGCGCGTAGTTTTGCTGCCAACAACAATATCATACTACAATTTCTTGATACGTCCCATATTATATAGCAAAGAAAATTTCGCAGAATCTGAACCATCGTATTACTTTATTAAAAGCATGTAATGTTTACGAAATCCATGCACTGAAGCTTGCGTTTCACAGCTCGATTTTCCTGAATGTGCATTAAATATGTTGCACAACGCAACTAAGATATAACCACAAATTTCAGAAACGATTGTGCTCTTGTGCAATCATCATCAATTTCAGTCCTATATTTAATTCCATTTAAGATAAATGTGTTGTTTCATTCTAATTAACTTCACTTTCAAAGCATACTTAAATGTGTCAAGTTAAAATGTGTGATGACAAGCTTATGAATTAAATTCATAAAAACACACACACACACACACACACACACACACACACACACACACACACACACGGAGAAAAAGAGCAATTTGCATTTAAATGCAATCGCCACACGGTTCCAATGCTTTCTGATGGATTAATTAAATTAAAATTAATTGATAAAATATATCGCATTTTAGTTTACTGGACAAAATATTTTTAATATAAGCATTATCCAGACAGCAAATAACGTCCATATTTATAGAACGACGAACAGGACTGCTGCTCGAAGGCAGATTCATTAACGACAGCGAAAACAGTTTTGTTTTTTCTTTAGAAATATTTAATTACCTAGACATGATATGTGATTCAGTTGTTTGGTATATACGGTGTGTGATTACCTTTCTTTTCTATCTCTGAGACAGATTAGATCGACAGCATATTTACCAGAGGAAGTGAAATGTACGAACAGATGAAATTTCTAAGAAATGGAATCTACGTCGGAATGAATGCAAAACGGATTTGTTGCAGATTTTTGTAGCGGATTCTCAAAGGTGACAATATTATAGGTGGCGAGGAGCGGGCAACAAATGTGTCGGGTTGACTTCGCTGGATATCGTTCTATTTTAATCTGCTGTTGAGGATGATATACAAATGTAGCAATGCTTTCGTAGGGAATATTGAAGATATATCACAACTTCTAACTAAGTAGGGGAGTAGGTGTGTGAAAGAGATAACGATACTAGGTCATGTGGATTTTTTTATTGGATGTGGATTGTATGCCCTTATATTTGAAGACAGATAAGCCATCCCAAACGTATGACCAGCATTTCCTTGTGGTTGTCACATGAGTTTCTTACAGGAAATGTAACACGTTTTTTATGAAGTGCTTTCAATATATTAAATAGAAAACCGAAAATATGTTTGCATTATTAGCATTATTAAACATAAAGCATCACCAAGAGAGATTGTCGAATATAACGAGAACTAGATTTCCTAATTTTATTCAGAATACGTGTTCCACGGTATCCATATGTTATGTGACTGAGATTTAGGGTTACAGTTGTTGTATTGAAGGTCCGGTTATGAATGATATCACATCACTGAAGTGTTCCTTTCAAGACTGTACTTCTGGAACAAGTGCATGAGTAGCATGACATGAATATATTACATGTGTTTAACACTGTTTGAAGTCGCTTAGTAAGAGTGAAGGGTAGTAGCTTACACCGGTACATAATGTTTTATGCGACTTCTTGTAGATGTTTGCTGTATCATATTAAGATTGAGTGCGACAAAACACAAAGAGCAAAGAGGACAAAATTTAGAAGATTGAATGTAAAGATTACCATTTAAGCAAAATTTAAAACTGTGTGATGTGACTGGGTGCTTCCTTCCAGGAATAAGTTATGGGCGGATCATATTGGATTTGAGATTGGTTATGAAAGCTGTATGTTAGGCATATTAAAATATTAAAATATTAAAATAATTAGCTATTCTGAACGAAGAGTACCAATCAGACTTTGACCAATTTTGCAAGAAGGGGCACCGAAGATATAATGGCATATTTCCGCGGCACTGCAGTATATCTCACTTTAAGATTGGCGTAGAGACAGTTCGTTCAGGTCACACTACATGGAAAGCAATTAGTGGAAGTGTCATTTGCAAGAATAAAAGTCTGTAGCATTCAGGCGACTTTCGTTACGTTGAGGTGACTATCGTTTTAACTTTGGATAATCTTGACTGAATAGATCTTTTATTAAAATATTGTCTATTGTCTATGTACGTCTTACACCTATATGTTTATAACAGGGATTATATCATAAACACATACCTCTTTTTATTAAAGGGTATAAAGACTGATTTAAAGATGTGTCTAGCTTCAATTTCTAGCATGATTAAGATTTACCTTGAGGTATCCTCGCACAAGCGCGTTGATTCTTGCAAAGACAGGTAGGATATATTTTAACAGTAATTGGACAATCAATTATGAAGAGTTTTGCAATCCACGGTATATTTAAACAACAAAGAACTTACTATAATCATGTTGACAGAATGGGGAGTATACAATTAGACGAGAATTTAATACCATAGTAGACTTTATTACAGATGAAAATATAGCACCAACATTACGTTGTAGTGTGAAAATCGATACGCCAGTGAAACATCAATTAAAACAAGGAGAAAAATAGAACTTATAATACTTGTTATGCAGGCTGCATAAAAATATCAGGAAATTGTGTGGAATACAACATACTAGAAAAGAGATGAAAACTAATGTTGATTAGCAACATCACCTGTATTTTCTGACTTGGGAAACAATAAAGTGGGAAAAAAAGTGGAGATGCAAACGCATGGATAATACAGAGCATTGAAGAAGTATTTTTATTGTGTTGAAGAAAGATAAAGTAAATAAGAGATTTCGAGATTTCAACAAAGGATTAAACCCTTGCTGGAAAGAACATAGTATTCTAGAAATAAAAGAATATTATTAAAAGTAGAATTATTAAAGTTATAAATAACGAGTATTGAAACACACATACAATGAAACACACACACACAGACACACACATACACATGCACAAACAAACACACATACACACATACACACTCACATACACCCATACATCAGCAAACGTATAGGTTTGAAATAGGTAAGAGGATATGTAATGTGAGGGGTGGAAATTGTAAAATTAAATAAAAATAATATCAAACTACTACGTGGAAATCAGCGGACTAAAATAGAAAACACTAATGTGGAGTAAAAAATATATGATATATTATCATTGCAATGCGCGCGAAAAACAGAAATGGAGATAGACGCGAAACGATGTGAAGGCGCGTGACTTTGCAGTTAGTCCGTTGTACTCACGATCGCTAGATCGTGGGTTCAGTTCCAAGACAGGCGGTACGTTGTTTTCTGACGAAAACCACGTAATTTCACGTTCCTCCAGCCACGATAAGATGGGGATGAATACTAAGTACTGCTAAACGCTAGGTACCCTTTCCTCGCGTCACTGAAACGTTTCCATGGCAACATGAAATTCCATCTGTCAGAAGAAATTTCCTATTGAATTATCCTAATAAGAAAACGAAAACTGACGCGAACATTCCCTCCTTCAGGAAGTTAGCTCTGTTCTGTTTGTAGGAATGTCGTCGGTAGGAACTCTGTACTGTGAATCCAGTACGAGCTGTGGACACACAAGAGTTGGGGCAGCTTAATTGAAAGGTAATCAGAGCAGATAGTTTTCATATGTGTAAGATGCACAGAATCCTTAACACTTCAATGATCGGGAAAATTGATCCTCTTAAATGCCCTGGTAGTTCATTGGAGGTAGTGGATAATTTCTGGTACCTAAGGGAGAAAAGTAGTATTAGGGGAGGAAACACGGAGAGTGTAATAGCTAGAATAGGAGTAGAATGGAGTAAATTCAGAGAGCTTTTACCACTGTTAGCCGCGAAAGCTTTCCCTCTCCGAGTGAATGGAAGATTTCATGGTGAATGTATACAGACAGCAATTGTTACATGGCGGTGAGATGTGGGCCGTGAATGCCACCCCTGCCGGAGCCTCATGTGGCATTAGGTGTTCTCACTCAATAAACACTCACAATGGTCTGGGAATCGAAACCGTGATGCCCCGATAGCGAGTCTGCTGCCCTACTCACTGAACATTTACACCTCCACACTAAGTAATAGGGACGTAAATAGAACTACACTGATGATGGAAGGAAATGCAGAAAATAAGCTACACACACACACACACACACACACACACACACACACACACACACACACACACAAACACACACAGATACAAGTATCCGGCACACACACGCACAAACACATACACGTGCACACACTCAAAGACACACATACACACACATATCCCCATATGCAGGACGGGCGTCTGCATAGTTTACGTCGAGCCAATTCACCCATAAGGCATCGGTTGACCTGAGGCTGTAGAGAACTGTTGGCTAAGATGCCGCCTCGAGTGAATTAAAACCTCTGAGAATTCCACCTTATTCTAAGGTTGATTTTGACAGAAGAGGAAGAAAGGCTGCGTGTGGGGCACTGCCCCTCGAAAAGGAAACCATTAATGTCTATTCTTATTATTCTTTTGGACTTTTACTTGTTTCAGTCATATGACTGCGGCCATGCTGGAACCACTGCCTTTTAGTCAAACAAATTGACTCCAGAACTTATTTTTTGTAAGCCTAGTAATTATTCTGGCGGTCCCCTTTCGCCGAACCACTAATTTACACAGACATAAACAAACCAACAACAGCTGTCGGGCGATGGTCGGGGAGGTTTATTTCGGTTTCCATCTAACAAATTCCTTCACGAGGCTTTGGTCTGCCTGAACCAATAGAATGGGACTGAACCCGGAACCCGGATTGAACCACGTACGTACCACACAGCAAACGTAGACACATAAAAACACAAAATTTACTCGATGATTCGTCAGGGTACAAATGAATAGACAGTTATCAATTATGACACCCGACGACCAAATTACACTTTGTCTTAACATATTTCCTCCGATTGTAGATGTTTCGATACAGCATATGTAATAAAATAACCAAAAATATGACAATTGCCAAGGGCTTGATCCTTGATGGACGTACTGGAAATAATCAATTTTCTTTTATAGATTATACGACTGGTTGGCTTGATGTTTACAAATATTTCTGTAGTATAGGATACAGACATATATTTTGCATACCGATGCAATATCCGTAGCTTCGCACATTATGTTTAGAGATAACGCCATTCAATAAAATTACTTATTTGTTCCTCTAGATCTGTCTGCAGATGTCGATAATATTTGCATTTTATACAGTTATGCAGGATGTGGTATACAGCGGATCGCCTATTTCCCTTCATTACCGAACATGCAATACGTAATTTAGTGTTTATAACACCGTTCAATTGCATTTTACAGCGTTATTCACAATGAATCATAATCTGATATAGTTTACAGTTTACAGCAATATTTACAGGTATCAATATTTTACAGTAGGCAGCTTGCATTCAAAAATTGTTGTTTAAAATATTGTACTGGATATAATTTAATATATACAGATCAAAGTTTTTGCAACTTATTCACTTAATATTTTATAGTGTGCAAGATGTTGTAAATGAAACTCATAATACGTTAAATTTACGTGAGATTTACTGTAGTAACTAGAGAATCTATGTAGACTTTCATATATCATCTACAATTCCTGTTACTGTCAAACAAATGCTATCGCAGTTCATTAAAGTATTACTTCTTGTTAGATTAACCTCAAATCAAGCAGCGTCTTTCATACTAATTTTGTTACGCTGCTCATAATCAGTTTAACCTATGTCACGGTTTTCGCTATTTATATTTGACATATGACTAATGAAGAGTATTTAGATGTCAGGCTGTGTTCTCTTGTGACTGTCTTTATTTTGTTAGGTATTTTGCTATGCAATCTTGAAACGTATGAAGCGTCACAGAGGATATATTTGTCTCTTTAGGATATATAAGGCCAGTGTATGCGCTCGGGGATTCAGGGTATCCGTTCATATTAGCAGTTTCATAAAAATTCATTCCATTATGAGATGTTTCTTATTTCTTTACTGCCCACAAGGGACTACACACAGAGGGGACAAACAAGGACATACAAACGGATTAAGTCGATTAGATCGACCCCAGTGCGTAACAGGTACTTATTTAATCGACCCTGAAAGGATGAAATGCAAAGTCGACCTCGACGGAATTTGAACTCATAATGTAGCGGCAGACGAAATACCGCTACGCATTTCGTCCAGCGTGCTAACGGTTCTGACAGCCCGCCGCCATTATGAGATGTTTCTGTTGCGAACACGCTTAATCTCCAACCGTTCAGAGGCTTTTCGATATTAAACAAGCTTTTGTCATTGACGATGACTTCGAAGACAAAGATAATCATATGATCGATCACATATTAGCATTACAACGTATGATCAATCATGCATTTGCATTGCAACTTACTTCATATAGCTTCAAGAGAACTGACACCGATTATTTACGTACTTCGTAAGCTTATCTTGCACACATTCATTATGTTTCATTGTTTACATCTGTACGCAGTCTGTTTGAAGATATATTTCTCAAAGATTATAGAAAACTTCAGTTGTAGAATATTTAAATCGATATAAGCTGTTTCGTGTATTGTGAAAAATTTCAATAGTCAAACTGACGAGTATAGAATGGGCATAACTGGTCGCAGAACACTCTTTAGCGAGACTATTCTACTATTATTAATAAGCAAGCGATCTTTGGATGTTGTTTAGAAAACTCTGCTGGAAATTGACTTTTGTTACATAAGATTCATTACGATTTGATACTAAACACCATCTATCGAAATCATTTTTGTTTACTGATTATGAAGACAGAATGTTTTATTGAGTTAGGATACTGTGCCAACATTATTTACTTGCTTCCGTAGGGATCATTCGAAGTTTGTTTTCTTATAATATTGGAAGAATTTGAACGTGACGCGCTCCAGAAGGAAACTAAGACTAAAACAGTTATTGTTTGTAAATGGTCACGGTGGATTGGATATCATTATACGTGCAATAAAAATATATTTCCACTGTTCACTAATTTAAATCAATTTTGCGTCGCACCAGCATGATTCTATATCTGGAGAACATCCCCAATGGAAACTTCACTTAATAAGCAACAAATAAATGTTTCACATTGTTATCATTTGCCAAATCATCGACATGTCTTACGTTTCTACTTCTCGTCTCTGCTATGGTTGTATGGCTTTCTACGTTGTTAGAGTACAACTCCATTAGCTTTTCGACTGATCACGGATGAAATAATATGCAACAAAGGATTTGCTTTATTTTTTACTGTAAGTTACCATACAATGACCACAGGTCGATAACGAGGAAAACATTCGTTTAGAAACCCATTAAATCTCAACAATACCATGGTTTATTATTCAGTTGAAATAATTTCAAATTTGCGGGGTCGAAATTTACTTTCATAGCATAAAGGCTAACATTATTTTACTCTGCATACCTTGAATATACTCCGATGTCTCTTCCAAAAGACATTATACTATTACTATATGGCATTCTTGAAAAGCATTGCCGTAACATTGTCCCTTGTAAAATCATAGCCTTTTCTATTACCTGAGTGATATTTGGCATCTGACTTGCTTACTTTTACCATTTGTCAATTTTTCTGTTATACTTTTATCATCCTTCCAAATCTTTTAGCATCATGCATGCAAAGGTTTAATCATTAATTTATCTAATAATTGTAGCTAGATTGGCCATCAACATAGATTTATTTCTTTTATTATCTGACTGATTAAAACCAATTTAAAATAGACGTTTTTTTTTTCAAAACAATACCATACATCTCAACAAAAGGCTGTTTATTTCAGGTAGTTACATACAAGATATAAATGACAGAGTGAAACATTGACGAATGCACTCTAGACGAAAAGCGAGATTAACCAGAAGATTCAATGAGTTGAAGGCTCATTGATGTAAACGGAATTATTGAACTGAAAGATCTAATGTTGATCTTAATATTGCGAAATATGTATGGCATGTATGGCTTAAAATATCTTTCAAGTGATCAGGAAAATGTTGATGCTAAACGATAAAAATGGCATAGCATTGGCAGCGAGTAATACACGAGCGATGAATGTTTTTTTGCTGAAAATAAATTTACTCCATTAAATTGATATATTACTTTAAATCCTCCTCGTATATGGTAAACGGTATTTGTTGCAGATATCGTTATATTATTTTATGCATCCCTTCAGATCGTACTGGCCCAGATTCTCAAGATTGCGATATCTCTTGATATTTTTGTAATATAATTCACTTTGCCTTCTCTCAGGGCCTTATATAATTTCATATTTTTGCTGTGCAAAATGTATCTTTTCAGGATATCCATCTTCAAATTAAGTTGATGTTATTTGTCTTCAATAATCAATTCTTCATCTCTTTGTTCTTCACTTTTAGTTTGTCACCTTCCAGCAGCTCGTTATCTTAGGTTTTCAGTTATATGGTTTCATTTGTTAGAAATCTCATTAGAAATTCTGTTGCGATTTTGGCCAGCATTTCTTTTATTGTTTTATAACTTAGTTCATAGGTTCATTTTACGTTCTCTTTGCTAGGCATTGCTTAAACAGAGCATCAACTCTTTCGTTGCCTTCATTAATAGTTGTCACAAGTATGCACATACGTCTTAGTCTTTCACTATTTAACATCAAATCTAGGCATACACTAAAATTTCTTGTAATCGACCAACAAAAACTATTAGGGACAAGCTAATTTAGTTATGTAGCTGGTTTCCTGGAAGTTTGCTTTGTTTTTTAGCCTTTGATGTATGCACCCCTTGCATTACGTTGTCCATTCAATTCTCTGAGATTTCCGTTCATATTTTTATCTCGTAATTGAATGAAAACTATACTTTTAAATATTATCAACTCATTTATTATTTTCTTGATTTTAAGTAATACATTATAACAAATTCTTTCTTTTAGACGTTCATGTGGCGTCAAAATTGAAGAACTTGCTGTCATTTACATGCTGACGTTACACACATTTTCATATATTACAGTATATAAATATTCAATTAAATTCAGCTCAAGTATTATGTAAATCGATATAAAAAATATGGATATTCTGCCTCACTCACATGCGGCAAATGATACGAAGTGTGATTTGTGATCGGTTTTGAAAATTGGCGTGGTTGTGTGGTAAGAAGTTTGCTTCCCAACGACATAGTCTCTGGTTCAGTCCCACAGCCAGCAAGTAGGCAAGTGCCTTGTACCGACCTTAGGCCGACCAACGCCTTGTGAGTGGATATGATAGACGGAAACTGGAAGGAAACCGTCGTGTATATATTTGTGTGTGTGTGTGTAGTTTTATGTGTGTGTGTATGTTCTGTATTTATCTCCCACCATTGCAAGACAACTAATACTGACGTGTTTGCGACTTGGTAACTTAGCAGTTCGGCAACAGATAACGATAGACTAAGAACCAGTTTTAGAAAATTGTAATGAGCTCGGTTCATTCGACTAAATATACTTCAAGGCGGTGCCTCAGTCTAATGTCTGAAGACAGTATAAAAAAAAAAGAATAAAGTAAAACTGGAAATATGTAACAATGATTTATTACTCATAATTTGTACGAGCAACTGTAAATTAATCCCAATGTCCATCCTCTTCACCATATCCCCATACATATACAAGTGCCTGTATATGCACCTACCTGCGTACGTACGTATATATGTATGTATTTATGTATGCATGCATGTATGTATGCATGCATACATGTATGCATGACCATGGGAGACTAAAGAGATTCCTCTCCGGGGCATAAGTCTGGGCGAAATGTCGCCTCACCGGCGAACGCACAACCTAAATTTGTTTTATGGAAGACCAGAAGTCGCCCACGCATACCAGCCTCCCCTCTCCCCTCCACCGATGTTATCCAAGGAAAAGGCAAAGGGACCGATACAGTTTGGCACCAGTGAACTGGAGCAAATGAAATAAAGTGTCTTCCTCAAGACTACAAAATGTAACCCTGTCCTGAAATCGAACGTACAACCTCACGATCTTACGATCTAACTCGACGCTATCATCACTGAGCCATGGGCATTCACATGTATGTACGTATGTATATAATTATGTATGAGAAAATCGAAATGAAGCAAGGACACGATAAACGAAAGAGAACATGGTTACAAGAATAAGTTGAAATTTCATGGCTCATGGCACAACTCTGTATTCTTATCAAAGTTAGTAGTAAATACCACAGGGATGATATTTGCAAGACGTTGCAGTCGTGCTTCTATGTCGAGGACAGAAGTTAAATATACGTAACTACGATTACAGAGATATGCTCACATACGCGCATACTAACACAGAGACACACGCAAAGTAAACACAAGCAAATACCGCCTGTTTGTAAGGTCTTAAGTAGAGACTGTTCATATAACATAAAATTGATCTTATGTATATATAAAAACATACGTATACAGATATATATATATATATATATATATATATATATATATCTATATATATATATATATATATATATATATATATGTAACGACAAGACATACACACATACGTATATATAGACATACATATAATTTTCACGAATTTGTGCAAATGTGAATAGAATGATATAACAGTTGGATAACGTTAAAACATGATGTCTTTATCAAACGTTTTTACAATATTGAAGTGTGTTAAACAAAAAAAGAATATGTAATGTTTATAAAGTTCAAGTATCGCTTTCATACGTTCGTAGTAATCATCAGATTTCGAAACGTATTTTCTTAGGCTTGAGTTGAGTGCTTGACAACTCTCTAGCCAAGACAATTCGTACTATAGTAGATAATACAAATATCAAGAACATACGACTTATAGAACTCAAATAATTCATGATCGAGCAAAGATACCCTCTCCTTCTTATTGAAAATAGCATACAGCGAACAAAAGAGATACCTATAGAACAACTTCGAGCAGCGTGAGAAAAACGAGCCCATCAACGGAACTCAATACCATTTCTAGTAACACACAATCCGCATCACCAAAACATTTTTAACATCATCAAAACAATTTTGCCAATCATGAAAGAAAGTGAAAAATTAAAAAAAAAATAGTTACTATTCAAACAATTACCTGAAGCAAAAGGCGACCACACAACTATTAACAAAGGCAAAATTCAACATGAACAAAGAGGATAAACCATTCGCAGTATCTAAGTGTAATGATAACAGATGTGGAACGTGTCAATACATGCATACCGGTAAATACAGTAGAACTAAAAGTGCATAGATTTTGCAGATATGAACTGCAAAGGCAGAAATTTTATCTACTGCATTAAATGCCCCAATTGCGAGGAATGATACATTGACGAGACAGGGAATGCGCTATCGAAACACTCACGAGATAACAGACAACAATTCAGGAACACTAATATTCGCCAGATTCTATTGAGCGGACATATAGAAACGTGTTCAGAAAATGTTCCTAACTTTTCCTTTCCCCAAACTACAGGACACAAGTGAGACTGGAAGACACATAAAATACAAACGGTACATTAACATTTGCAGACCTGTTCTGAACGGAAATAAAAACAATAACCTCCAGTTAATGATGTGGATTAAAAAATATTTTTAACATAAGAAAAGAAACAAAATACAGAAGACTCTCACCGATTGAAATAAAAACGATCGTATCCACTTACGTTTGCTCACTCGCAAAACCATATTATGTAAACAGCAAGCTAATTGGTTCGAATAAAGGCGGTATCTTCTCAAAACATGTACTTTGAATATATGCCTCATATGAACGTCATGCATAAAATATATTTGCCCTTAATTCTGAGCTGCTATGGTACTCAAATATACAAGCATTAAGCATATACCCAGCACATTGCAAGCTATAATCTAACTTAACTTTCATCAACCATGAAACCTTACAAATTCGACGTTGAAATAAGTGTAACAATGTGCAATATACGTGTAATAAAAATGTAAACGTAAATTACACGTGCAAGTTAGGTAAAAGCCCACAAATTATGCAGTAAAAACGTGTTCTTGAAGTACAGCTACAGAATCGCATGTACACATCTAAAATATACACAGAGTAATAGGCACATAAGGGCATTTTATGTACATATACTCATATGCATAAATACGTATACATACATACATACATACATATATATATATATATATATATATATATATATATATATATATATATATATATATATATATATATATATATATATATATATATATATATATATATATATATATATATATTACATGTTTGTGTAAATGTGTATGGAATGATATAATGATTCATATTTCCTATACCATAAACCCTATACTAATTTAAAATATATTAGCTCTTTCAGTAATCACTTTAAATCCATTACAGGGAATTTAGGAATATTTCACTTAGACTTTCTAGATTATCTGCTAATGTTGACATCTTCAACGATAAAGCCCAATTTTATAACTTGGCCTTACTTAAAGCAGGCTATAAAGAAAAAAAATACCTATATTAACCCTATTAATATTAATTCTACCTCTATTAATCAGGACATGAAATCAATTCATGACGATATTAACCTTATAAATTTTAATTCCAATAACAACACTAAATCGAGTAATGTAATTCTTCAGCATAAGGGAGATAACTGTTCTTTAAAACCCTTTTTTCGTTACAAAGTACATCGAGGACTTTTAAAGATAATTACCAAAACAACAAGGTATGTCATAGCAAAACTGTAAGGTTAATAATTCCATATGGTAAGAAAATCAAATCTAACCTCCCTTATCAATTTCATGAAGCTATAAATAAGTATTTCACCAAGAATTCAAGATACTATTCCATTATTAATTCACATCGAATCAGGATAAGGTTCTTTAACACTAAAAACATTTCCCAAATCATATCTGCGCATAATAATAAGTTGTTAAATACAAATCCACTTAATGAAAATAGTAACATTGATAATATTAACACTAACCATTCTTTAAATAATAATAGTAACAATATTAGTATTTCTGATATAAATTCTAATGTAAAACTACTTACGGTTCTGACGTCATTTTTATATAGGTAGTTCTTCATCTCAGTTGTCCAAAAGAATATCTAATCATTACTCTACATTTAGCGATATCAATAAACGGTATCTAAATGATCATAATAATCAATTTGATTTGGATTGGAATATTCTATCTAAACAATTTCCATAAGATAAAGGTAAATCTTTTTCCACGCTCTCGAACGATGAACTTTATTTCATCCTGTCCTCAGAGAATTGTCCTGTTAACATGCTTCAAAAATTCAATTTAGTTTATATACGTGATTTCTATCAATCCGTAAATCTATATTAGGAGGTTTGGAGGTGTTTACAGGAATTATATATTAGAAAAATAATAATAAGGTACTCAGATATCTTGCTGGTTGTACATTTACAGATTTTTATTAATATGTCACATGTTTTTATAGATAGCGCTTGCATCAAGTCTTGTAGATTCTCTAGATTTAATTTTTCTTCAGAGGATTTGTCTGTTTTTATAGTATTATTGAATATGTAGGGGTGGAGAAAGTTAGATAGGATAGTAAAAGAGGGCCAGGAATGGGGAGAAAACTGAGAGTGTGTGTGTATGTGTGTGCGTGTGTGTATGTGTGTGCCTGTGTATCTGATGTATATATATATATATATATATATATATATATACATGCATACGAAGGAGAGTTAAACATTATACACGCCTGTTTTTTCAATGCGTTTACACAAAAGCAGAGGATAAAGAAATACGTCATTTTTCTATATCGTCTCTTTCCTTCTCGATTCACTTAGCCCAGCAGTCCGTCCAAAGGCTTGCGTATTCCCTGCAAAGTTTTCGTTTAGTCGCGCATCCATTTCTGCACCAATTTTTCTGAGCGGTCCAAAAAATATGATAGTCGGAAGAGGTGAAGTCATGGCTGTCGGCAACTTAAAACCCAATTGGTTAATGGTTTCTGCGGTCTGCGCGGCCGTGTAGGTGCGTGCATTGTCATGCAACAACAAAACATTCTGCGACAGTAGGTTTTGACGTTTGATACGAACTGCTGGCTTTAGTTTGTTGGCCAGCAAAGCACTACATCTTGCAATGTTGATCGTACACCTCTCTTCCACAGAAATCGGAGCCCTTTTTTCTTTTTCTTTTGTGATCATTGCTTAAAATGTAAATCCAGAAAGAAAAGTGGCGCGATCAAGCTCAGACTTCTGTCATGTGACGACAGTAGTACCAACTATAAGAACGCCTACGCAGAAGACAGTGTGACAATAATAAAGATAATATTTAATTTCACTTCCTCTCTCTCTCTCTTTCTCTCTCTCACTCCTCTCTCTCTCTCTTTCTCTCTCTCACTCCTCTCTCTCTCTCTCTCTCTCTCTCTCTCTCTCTCTCTCTATATATATATATATATATATATATATATATATATATATATATATATCGTATTTCCACTAATACTTCAGTTAAATTCCCTAAAAGAGTGTAATTACAATATACAAATATTAAAGGAAATTCAGAAATACAATTGACATATTAAAACTTTATTTATATTATAATATACTATAAAAATATATAATATTATATAACACATTATAATATATGAAATATTTAAAACAAATATAAATCTAACAATTTATTTTGACTCATATCCACTCGTGATTTTATAAAATTCACATTTGTGCGTAAGAGACTCTTCAGGGTGATATTTGATAAAGAAATATGCAAAATCCCATGCAAGGATTGCTAAATTATAAAATAGACTGATTCAAAATATACCTGTGTCTGCATGCGTGAGCGTTAATAATTCTAAAATATGATAAATACAATAACAACGAAAACAAAATTCAAATAGATAAAATAGTTAAGTAAAGAAAAATTACAACGGTCATAAAATGTTCTTATGGATCTCCAATCTAAGGATTTTTTAATCGAAAATAATCACTGGCCATTTATATAATAAGGCCCATATATGTTAGAATTTCATGGTGGAGTAGGAAATATATTTTATTCAGACACTAAATTCATTAAACAAAGATTTTAATCAACGATTCATTTACTCAAAAGTTTCTACTAAATATGGTGACGGTAAATAAACGATGTAGATTAAACGAAAACACAGTCAATACATTTACTGAGTTGCGTTATTAGACTGTAAGGTCGCGAGAAATTTAAAATTATTAACGGCAAACAGTGCTTCGGCATAAGCGAACTTCAGATTAGTTAAAATATATTTGTGACATGTTTTAACTTCTAAAAGCAAACTCACTGCAATTAAAGGTGTAAAACCTCTTATAGTAAAACGTGCACAACTCCATAAATGTCCAATGTCATTCTGGGTATTTATTTCATGCATCATATATCGTATTAACATCTACAAAATATATGCTTCTTCCAGCAATGCCAAAAGACATTGGTGTTACAGGAATCATATGCATTTCACTGGCCTTTAGTGTACAACATGTTTTCATTCGCCAACCATGTAATACAATCCTCAACACCCTTAAGAACAATAAGAAATATTTCGTTTTATTATTCATCATCTACAATTAAGATTCCTATGCGAATGTGCATCGAATATTTTATAGAAAATATTGTTGTATTTCGGAATAATATCTTTACTGATAAAATCTTTTGAACGCGATCACATTCTATATTCATTGGGGTGTGTTTTGCTACGGATTAAAAATATGATATAATGTCTGCACCTACGTTACAAACCATTACTACAACATAAATTGATTCTTGGTATTCCATTTGTGTGCCTTCGATTTACAGTTTCGCGGCTGCTGGTCAGATAATCTAATTATCTATAGGCTATATTGTATTGTAACAGCTTGAAATTAATATGGTGTTTTTGCTATGTATGTATGGATAGAGAGATCTCGATAAGAGATATTGAAAGAGATATATTAGGAACAATGCGTGACACATTTATCTACATTGATAAGCACACAAATCATGTGTAGGGTGATATGTGCTACGCGCACACAGACACATACGGGTTTTTATATTCGCCCAGAACGTAATGGACCCCGTTCATTAAAATGTTCGATTCTACGGCAAACTGTTGCAGAATGTAATAAATGCATCTTATTGTTGAAAGTCTAGAAAGATGATTTAGTTATGCAAGAAAGTTGTATGGGAGGATATAACGAAATGAATAAGAGCGTGCATATTGCCCATTACGGATATCTGTTACATGAACATTACTGGTTTCACAATTTCCTGACTTTTAGAGCAGTTTCAGATGAAGTGATATAGTGCTAAGTCACAACAGTCATCTTTCTTTCCAGAGTTTGAAATTATATACCGACACCTAACGTAACCAGTTGAAATAAAGTTTCATTGTTTGAAGATTATCATAGTGTCCGTTGCAGAAATTAATTCTGATGTGATATCCACGTAATTTATTCAACACTATGTATCGAATGGCTCATCAATTTTTGGCGGATTTGTAGTAGACCACATTGAAAATGACGTCAGCAAGACAACATATTTGGATGCATGTATATGTGATCATTATTATATATACACGCACACACACAGAGACACACATATATATTTATACTAATAATACTAATAAAAATAATAACAATAATATTCACTGAGTGTATAAACCAAACTAAGTAAAATCCATCTGAATAAATAGTGCACCCAATACAGAAACAAGTAAATAACACAGTTACATTTAATTGAAATCAGAATGAAAGTATTTTAGACGGAAGCTTCAACTGTAATACAAGCAGAGGTGATAATATAACCAGCATTCCATCAAATATAGACAATAGCGCTAACACCTACAACCGAATACCAACGCAGGGCGCTTGTTTGAGCAGCTTACTTTGAAAACGCCGTGACCGATGGATACTTGATGAAATTGCAACAACTAAAATGCGTAGCTACAAACAAAGCAATATTGAGTCGCTGGAGTCGAAACTTATGTAGGTCAGATGCATATGCTGTAGAAACCTTTTAAATAAAAAACATTGCGGATCTGAATAAAATTTGTAAACTCCTCATCGTTATCAAAGTTATTAAATACTCTACGGTATATTTGCAGTTCTGAATAGGAACACGGAATCACCCAACGAGTGAAATTTACTAGCACAAGTACATTTTTCTACGCTTGAGCTTGAGGAGGAAATAATGGACCGTTGTGCATAGCCGGCTTCTAAACCAATTTGAGTGATAATACCGTAACCGTCAGGATAATATCCCAGCCATACACTCTCTTTTTCGGTCTTTATATTAATCTCTGTATATATATATATATATATATATATATATATATATATATATATATATATATATATTTATATACAAGAATAAGGGCAGAGAATCGTCAATTAACAATAGAATTAATAATTAACAATTTTGCCAAGTAGTTGAGTATGAAAAAAAACCTTTATCGGTAAAACTATTTATCATTATAAATATACAGGGATTAGCAATTGAGTTGCTTCTCCAACATACTGAAAATTTAGAAATAGCAGTCAAAGAACTACTGATTCCAAACTACAAATTTTTCTCTAAAGCGGATGGCGATATTTATGGCACACATAGAACAAAAAACCGGAGGGAAAAGCGTAAACAAACCAAGCCTTTAGTTAATTGGATACGAATCGTTTCATGGTTAAGTGAATGGAAATTTCACTATTCCAATCTTCAGCCCAAATATTCTGATAAATTTGAAAGTGTCTCTAAAAAAAAAAAATTCTTGTATATTTTATATTTGATATCTCTAAGTTAGATGGCTAAACCGTAATCCCTTCCACACGGGACTTCTTTTCATACGGGACTATTTGTGACGCACATGGAATAGATTTCTTTGAGGTGAGGTGCCTGAACTCGCTAGCCGATGAATTCGTAAGTGCCTTTCTTATCGTTGATTTTTGGTGTCGCATGGCCAAAAATTACCGTGAATTTTTTTAGAGACACTTTCAAATTTATCAGAATATTTGGGCTGAAGATTGGAATAGTGAAATTTCCATTCACTTAACCATGAAACGATTCGTATCCAATTAACTAAAGGCTTGGTTTGTTTACGCTTTTCCCTCCGGTTTTTTGTTCTATGTGTGCCATAAATATCGCCATCCGCTTTAGAGAAAAATTTGTAGTTTGGAATCAGTAGTTCTTTGACTGCTATTTCTAAATTTTCAGTATGTTGGAGAAGCAACTCAATTGCTAATCCCTGTATATTTATAATGATATATATATACATATATATATATATATATATATAT
>NC_142929.1:141549662-141567162 GCF_046866305.1 Octopus bimaculoides
AATAGAATTAAAGAATTTTACTGGACATTTTATTGTATGTATTTACAAATTAGTAAACAAAAATGTAGCGCAACGTATAGAATTTAAGAGAAAAACTATAGGAAGACATGATATAGACACAAAATGAGGCAGAACGTAAAACGTACATGTAGAGGCTAAAGTCATAATAAATAACGTCAGTATTAGAGATAACCCATTAAACTATCAGACTGATTTTTTTTACTTTCAAGTGGATGAAAATAAAGAATGAATTTTTCCCTAAATAGAAAGAAAATAGAAATTATCCATATCTCCCACGCGTACAGGTTTTTACTGAATTTCTGCAACTATAAATATATCGTAACGTTCTTACAAACATATCTAATAATGCTGAATACAGGTACATTCAGAGACCAAGAATTTTGGCTTTATATGACAACGCACTTTTATTTCGAAGAATAATCTTAAAAATATGAAAACCGGAAAACATGAATCGAAACATTATATGTGTCTAAAGCCGAGTTGTGCTTCGTTGCGCAGTGAAAGCACACTATCAAATGAGTCAACCGAAACAAGAGAGTCGTGCATAGTTTAGATACATACCGTCTTAAATATGATACTTAAAATGTTCATTATAACAGATGAGTTATACATCAGCCTGAATATAGAGCGATCCTATTGAATCGAATTATTTGGACGTACTGCTGTTCCTGCTCAAAACAACATATATTCACAGACAGAAAAATACATACATACACGCACACATGCATACACACTTACATACATTTATATCTACGGATCTACTTAGTATTTATTTATACATATGTGAGTGCGTGTATGTGTGTGTGTGTGTGAGAGAGAGAGAGATAGAGAGAGAGAGAGTGAGAGAGAGAGAGAGAGAGAGTGTGTGTGTGTGTGTGTGTGTGTTAGTGTAAAGAAATTAGTAGCCTAATTTCTAATGTGCTAGTTTCATGATCGCAAGTCCGTGTGTTAAACACCAGGGACAGTCAGTATTTTCTATCATTGTGCAAGACATATTTCATGTCATTCCTAACCAAGCGGGTCCAAATATGTACACGATACACAAAACACATTTTATAAACTAATACTCACCGTTTTTCATGTTATATATGTCCAAAAATCAAAGCAGCAAGTCGGTGTTTTTGTTTTGGTTCTGAATTGGTAGAGTTAAGACATTTAGCAAGGAGTTGTTTTTTGAAAAGAAATCCCTAATCTTGTCTTTCTGTACGTATGACCGAATTCAATGAAGTACTCTTTCTCTTTCTGTTTTACTTGTTTCAGTATTTTGACTGCGGCCATGCTGAAGCACCGCCTATAGTCGAGCAAATCGACATCAGGACTTATTCTTTGTAAGCCTACTCCTTATTGTATCGGTCTATTTTGCTGAACCGCTGAGTTACGGGGACGCAAACACACAACCATCGGTTGTCAAGAGATATTGGGGGGGGGAGGCAAACCCAGACACACAAACATATACACATTCATGTATATATGCATATATACGACGGGCTTCATTCAGTTTCCGTCTACCAAATCCAATCACAAGGCTTTGGTCGGCCCGAGGCTATAGTAGATGACACTTTCCCAAGGTCCTACGCAGTGGGAATGAACCCGGAACCATGTGGTTGGTAAGCAAGCTACTTCCACACAACCTCCGTTACAGTCTTTTGTTTGTGGACAAATTCATCTATTTCTCCGGCTTGTCATGGTGGATTACAAAGGTGTTTTCATTTTCTGACTCTTCAACACTCACTGAAATGATAATTCATCTACCAAATAACGTGTGACATATTCACCAAACTGTAATTTTCAATATGCTGTCTCCTTAATAATATATATACAATTGTTCATTCATATTTCCATTCACATATTTTTAGCCTTTCATTAGGAATTTTTGGTTTTACTCAATTATTCAACTTTTAATTTCTATGAATTTTTCAATTCAATAATATGGAAAATGAATTCAGATATATAACCGCATGGACTGCTTAACACAAATGAATGATAAATGTAAAGGAAGCTCGTTTCCTATTCCATAGGTTTTCATACACATTGATTTACTTATTCATTTCCCTTATTAAATAGATTACAGTGCATAACAAATATCACAGATACAAACCGCAGTACTTACTAAATGCGAGTCGTCCATATGATATTATTAACATTTTTTTGATTGTTCTTCCTTTGTTTGATACCGATTTTATATATCGAATATAAAATTTGGTTTCAACTTATTTGTTTTAAATGAAGATTTAGAAGCTATTATATCAATTTTACTTTTCCTTCATGCGTGCTGAAACTTACGAGAAAAAAAATCGATACTTGTAAAGAAAATTAAAAGAAGGCGGAAGTTTCCTATATTTAATGTCGCGTCGGAAGATAATTTTTTATATATTTGAAAAATAGAATAGTGTGATCTATTTTTAACATTTCAACATTTCACTATAAAATGCATCAGCTAAACAGGATCAACTGCAAATAGCAGTGACATCATTGTGTATGTATTTATGTATGTATGTATATATATATATATATATATATATATATATATATATATATATATAAGTACATGTATGATTATCTGTATATGCATATATATATACATGCATATATGTGTATTTATACTTATATCTATATACAAGTTTATATATATATATATGTGTGTGTGTGTGTGTGTATGTGTGTGTGTGGTTGTGTGTGTGGTTGTGTGTGTGTGTATGGGAATATATATATAAGTACACATATCATATCTACAAATTAACCTGTCATAAATGTCCATACACATATAAATATGTGATGAGTGTATGTGTGTGTGTATAGTGAGAAGGAAACGAAGACAGAAATAGTGATAGAGATAGATATATAGATAGACAGCTATGATATTTGTGTGTATACATAATAGAATGTTTTTGTGTAATGTCGTTTACAAAAACTAAGTCAACGATGCGTATATAAAAAAAAGGAAGCAAGTTCCTATTTGATAACTATTCAATCTTATTTAGTTAGTTATGTATTTCAGATTATATTGTGAAATATCTGTTGTAATTATGCAAAAATCATTATGCAAAAAATAACAAAGAAAAAACAATTTCATTAATGTATTTAACATATGAACATGCAGATCAACAAAACCAATTTATTCAACAAAGTGTTTCACTGATGAGGTGAATTGCACTCCTAGCAGCCAAATCGGAAATATTTCAATATTTAAATTCTTTGAACTTTTATTCAAATATTAATTTATATTAAATTTTGACAGAAATACACATACATACACTCATGCACATACGCGCACGCCACCCCCCCCCCCACACACACATGCACGTGTGCGAACGTGTCTGAAATAAGTTAATGCATCCAGTACATGTTTCAATATTTTCCGGAGCGAGAATCGTTCTGCAGAGTAATTGCTGTCAGAAGACAAATCCATTACAAGTGTAATTATTGCAGGCGTAAATTTTACACACAAATATACACAGAAACATTTACACACATCGAATCGTTGGTACGTTGGCTACGTTGAATCGTAATGTGAGCTACATTTGTTTTATTCTAGGAACCCATTATATTTGAACATCGGGAAAATTTCGAAATATAATCTTATCGTTTACATTCCATTATTATAGAAAAATAAATGGCTAGATATTAAAATGGCTGAGCAAATGTATGAAACCTAAAAATCCCTGTCATTTCAATCTCTTTTAGTGTTATCGAAACTGAAGAGGAGGGATATGCATAGAACGATCACATTTCTACACTGAGAATGATCCTTTGGAACACCACCATTCCATTAAGCAAACTATCAATTTGAAAATGACTGTGTAAGTATATGTGTATCATATATATATATATAAACAAATAGTAAATGAGTATATGCATATATACGTACAGGTATGTGCATACCGACATCCACCTGTATGTATAGGTGCATATCTGGGTACAGGACATTGCAAACAAACGTAGACGAGAACACACGAGCCACATAGAGAACATCTCCTTCATCAGCCACCCACGTTTTAACACCGGCGTTTCGACGAGCTTGGGCAGGACGCATCGCTAAAACGGCTCGTCCCATGGATCGCAGATTAAATTTGTATACGCAAATTAAATCTAGCCATGGAGGAATGTCGTGGCGGACAAAAAACAAGACAGGAAAACAAACAGAAAAGGCCTTACGGCCAGACGAGAAAAGTTATGTGTGTAAGAACGCGATGAGGCACGGACCCGAGAGAGACAAAGTGGTGCGTGCGTTGCTTGGCGAAAGCCAAGGAAGGAAAGGATTATTGACCGGAAGCATGTGACCATGCCGGTGTAAAGGGAAGAGAGAGAAACAGCGGGAGGAAGTAGGAGAATAGGTGAGCAACGAGAGGAAAAGAGAAAGAGAGGAAAAACGAGGAGGAAAAAGAGATACGTAGTAGTAACAGAGGAAGAACGAGAGGGGTAAAGCGAGATACGTAGTAGTACAGAGGAAGAACGAGGGGGGTGGGAGGAAAGAGAAAGAGATAGAGTAGCGTCGGAGGATATGAGTTACGAAAACTACTTACATTTGGAAGATGCTGCGTTCAATCATGTAAAAACAAATAGTAAATGAGTATATGCATATATACGTACAGGTATGTGCATACCGACATCCACCTGTATGTATAGGTGCATATCTGGGTACAGGACATTGCAAACAAACGTAGACGAGAACACACGAGCCACATAGAGAACATCTCCTTCATCAGCCACCCACGTTTTAATACCGGCGTTTCGACGAGCTTGGGCAGGACGCATCGCTAAAACGGCTCGTCCCATGGATCGCAGATTAAATTTGTATACGCAAATTAAATCTAGCCATGGAGGAATGTCGTGGCGGACAAAAAACAAGACAGGAAAACAAACAGAAAAGGCCTTACGGCCAGACGAGAAAAGTTATGTGTGTAAGAACGCGATGAGGCACGGACCCGAGAGAGACAAAGTGGTGCGTGCGTTGCTTGGCGAAAGCCAAGGAAGGAAAGGATTATTGACCGGAAGCATGTGACCATGCCGGTGTAAAGGGAAGAGAGAGAAACAGAGGGAGGAAGTAGGAGAATAGGTGAGCAACGAGAGGAAAAGAGAAAGAGCGGAAAAACGAGGAGGAAAAAGAGATACGTAGTAGTAACAGAGGAAGAACGAGAGGGGTAAAGCGAGATACGTAGTAGTACAGAGGAAGAACGAGGGGGGGGAAAGAGAAAGAGATAGAGTAGCGTCGGAGGATATGAGTTACGAAAACTACTTACATTTGGAAGATGCTCAATAGGGGCTGATTTAGCGCGTCGAGTGTGCTTAAATCTTCACGTTACTATTTGCTCACGTTAGCTGTTTCACTTCCCTGTTTAAATACGTTTACGTGGACGGAACATTGGGCTTTAAGGTTTCATGATATTCGAACATGTTTTCTGGAAATATAATTCGCACAGAAGCACACACACACACACACACACACACACACACACACATTCACACACACAAAGACACGCATATATATATATATATATATATATATATATATATATATATATATATATATATATATATATTTGCAGTGTAAAATATGAATTACTAGAATCGTGTGGCTATCACAGGCGGCTTCTCAAGTGAACTTGGCTGAGATCACAAAGTAATCCAATACAAGGGAGTATAATGCAGAGATCAATGCAGCTGAATTCCGGGATAACTAATCGAGGAAATTATTTCATTGAGTATCACATCTATAAGAAGTCAGAGGTATGAGAAGTGAATAAATTTATTTAACCGTTTGTAATCCTTAGGGTTATGGCCGTTTCAAAGCCTTCATCAAGTAATAATAATTTCAGTGTATAATAAATATTGTTTCGATGTCTATACTAATGTGCATGCTACAATATTATAGTATAATATAATACAATATTATTCTATATTCACAAATCAATGCAGGTAAAGAAAGCATCACCAGAACGACATCGTTTCACCAATGATTCAGCATTAAATACACAAATGAAATGTATACCTATTAATATGCATATATATATATATATATTTCTATATATGTATATGCATATGTATAAATATATATATATATATATACATATACATACATATATATATATATATATATATCGGTACATCATTTCGTATAATAAGATACAATTGTGTGAGAGTTGTTGTGTATGTTTTAGGATGCTGAAGCTTATGTGCATGTTGGCGTGAGTATTGTTTTCGTTTCTCAATGGTATTTTGGGATGTGGTTAGAAGATGTTGCTTAAAGTAAAGTGTATATGCTTTTATGTATGGCGTTTTAACCGTCGAAATACTTTCTCTCAGTTTTATCTTTCTATGTTCACATTATTTACATTATTTACATTTGACGGATATTTGTCCTCATCTTATTTGTTGTTAACACAACGTTTCGAACTTGTTACTATTATTACTAACGACGTTACTATTATTATATTATTATCATATTATTATTATTATTATGATTATTATTATGATTATTATTACTACTATTAATCGCTGCCGTGAATCGAACTCGGAACCTTGGGGTTAGTAGCCCACGCTCTTAACCACTACGCCATATGCCCGTGGGCAATTATGGGGTGAATTTTAAGGCTTATAAATCTATTATTTTTCTATCCTTCCTCAATACCGGTTCCCATATGCTATTCATATCTGCACTCGGTCTGCTTAGGAGGTTGTTGTGTCCTAGCATATGTGCTGCTTCTTTTAGTTTTCGTATTTTCCAGTGTTGTTCCCTGTCTATTATTTTAACTTCATCCCACAGGGGGAGGTGGTTTCCATTTTTCCATACATGATTAGCTATATCCGATTTATCAATATCTCCTCGTGTCACGGCTTTGCGATGTTCTTCTACTCTTATTTTGAGGGGGCGACATGTTTCGCCTTTGTATAACCTACCACAGCTGCATGGGATGGAGTACACGTAGTTTTTGGTCATATTCTCTTCCGTTGGTTGTTTTACCCGAAGGAGATATTTGCGAAGTGTTGTATTGCTCTTGAATACTGCCCTGATGTCATATGGGCCGCATATCTTTTGTATCTTTTCGGAGAGGCCTTTCACATAGGGTAGACAGACTGTAGACAGTTTATTGGTTTCATCCTCTCTTTTCTTCATAATTGGAGTAGATAGTATGTTCTTGGGGTAGTTGTTTCTTAATAGATTGTTACTGAGCTTGATCATTTCCTCGTGGTGGGTATCACGATCGCTACTTATATTCTTTGTTCGGTGTTTTAGAGTGAAGGTTGGCTGACTACTCCGAAAAATTGGCAAGTCTTATAAGTGATGGTAGCTACAGTAGAGTAAAGAAAGACCCAACTCTGAAAACATAGAGGAAGTTGTCACAGATCATGATCAAGAACAAGGATCACTTCACACCAATGAAGTACAGACAGCTGACTCAACACTACAGTAAACTACCACACATGTACGGTCTCCCTAAGATTCACAAGGACGGTATTCCACTAAGACCTATAGTGAGCTGTAGAGGTTCAGCATGCCATCCACTGAGCCGCTTATTGATGGATATAATCAGTCCATTAGCAGGAAAGTCAATATCATACGTGAAGAATTCCACCCACTTCACAGAATTGATCAAGGATACCCCCATTGAATCCAACCAGATGGTGAGTCTAGATGTGATAACTCTATTCACCAAAGTCCCAACTGGTGAAGCATTATCGGTGATTCAAGAAAAACTAGTGACAGACACCCATCTAAAAGAACGCACTAGTATACCAATAACAAACTTGATGGAAATGTTGACTTTCTGTGTAGAAACTACCTACTTCAGTATGGACACTGATATATATCGACAGTAAGATGGTTTAGCTATGGGTTCGCCATTATCACCGATAATAGCCAATATATACATGGAATACTTCGAGAATTTGGCTTTAGGATCAACACCACTAAAACCAACCCTATGGCTGCGATACGTTGATGACACCTTTATTCTCTGGCCCCACCAGCAAGATGTCCAAATGCTGTTAGATCATGTGAACTCAATAAATCCATCCATACAGTTCACCATGGAAAAGGAACAGAACAATCAGCTGGCATTCCTGGACGTATTAATAACACGCACCGAGTATGGATTCAGGACATCCGTATATCGCAAGCCAACCTTCACTGGACGATACCTTAACTTCAATTCCCACCATCCATACAGTGTAAAGAGAGGAATTGCTCAGTGCCTAAAACACCGAGCAAAGAATATAAGTAGCGACCGTGATACCCACCACGAGGAAATGATCAAGCTCAGTAACAATCTATTAAGAAACAACTACCCCAAGAACATACTATCTACTCCAATTATGAAGAAAAGAGAGGATGAAACTAATAAACTGTCTACAGTCTGTCTACCCTATGTGAAAGGCCTCTCCGAAAAGATACAAAAGATATGCGGCCCATATAACATCAGGGTAGTATTCAAGAGCAATACAACACTTCGCAAATATCTCCTTCGGGTAAAACCACCAACGGAAGAGAATATAATCATATATATGTGTATATATATATATATATATATATATATATATATATATATATATATATACATACACACACACACACACACACACACACACACACACACACACATATATATATATATATATATATATATATATATATATATATATATATATATATATATATATATATATATATATATGTATACATTCATTTTGCTCTTTTCAGTGTCACTTTTCAATAAGCCTACATGTCATAGATATATATATAATATGGACATTGTTGTATTTAGATGTAACATTAGTTCGTTTATAAATATACGCTATATGTATGCAAAACTGATTAAATAGACAATATATTATTGGATATTTTCAGTCTATATTAATGCACTTATATATAGTAAGAGAAATTGTCGTGTCAGTATAAATAAATGTCCGCCCGCTTGTGTGTGTGGGCGAAAACATACATACATATATTCCTTTCATGCATAGATACATAAGTACATACATACAGAAATATGTATGTATGCATGTATGTATCATTACACACACACACACACACACACACACACACACACACACACATACACACAGATATATATATATATATATATATATATATATATATATATATATATATATATATATATATATATATATACATAAACATATAATATACTTAAATATATGTATACAAAAATGCATGCATATGAAGAAATATTCCTAGATTCCATGGTTTGCTATTATGAAACGCAAATTAGGAGAAAGTATTCATTACAGATATACCACGAAGTATATTTTGTGTGAAGTATAATGATATGATGCCAAATTTACTGACAGTCAATAAACTTTACACAAATTACATTTTACCATTACAGGTATGTGATTTCAAAGCTTTAACAATGCTACCTCAGAAATAATGATGATGCTACGATCTAAATAATTTCAAATCTTCCAATGCTATTTCAGATAAACACACATAGTTTTCTGTACTTTCAGGCTATTATTTGCAGGTTTTGTGTTTAGATATATCACATAGCAACACTTTAAATGTTAATGAAAATGTGCAAGCATGCATGCCTTCATCTATCTCTTATATACATACAAACATATATGCAGCTATAAAGTTACATTCTCGTCGACTTGTATATCATTGTTGGCACTTTAATATTCTTGTCGCCGGTATTATGTTGTGGCGGTATTACGCGTCTTATTATATTAAACTCGTCTATCATGTTATTGTTGTTACCTTCGCAAGACAATGACATTGAAACGTCTACCTTGACGATAACTCGAATTCGTACGTAAGTGACACTGACTCGAACTGAGAACTCGTAGATCGACTCTAATATAACTGACCTCCTACAACAACTGACTGTTTTAATGTATGTGTTGTAGTAACATGGTACCCCTCTTCACATTTTGTCACGTAAGAAGGGAGTACTATTTTCACTAAAACACATACATGCATATACGTATAAGTAATGATTAAAGAATTTCGTTCCGACTCATGCAGTTCTGAGATCAAACCACACCGAGATGAACTGTGCCTTTCTTACTTCCTGGATTGTTGAATTACAATACCACTAAAGGATTGGATCGATGGTATCGAATATTCCAACTCGTAAGATTGCCAAGCCCAAACAGGTCTACTTCAATGGATATCTCTGCACGGATCCCAGACCAAACTTCCCAAAAACAGAAAAATAGTATTCAGCCTAAACATCGACATTTGCGCCAGTAACAAACAACCCAGCTTCAAACGTTTTCCCCTCTATCAATTCAGGGACGATACAGCGTGTACTCAGCGCATTAATAAAATGTCATTCTTTCATCACAAAATATAAACCCCTTTTAAATGCATCCATCATAAATGAGTTTATCACAAAGGCCTTAGAGTAACACAACCGCAAATATTAAAAACGATATATTCAAAAGAGTTACTTGACATAAATTTATTCAGAACACTTCCGGTAACTACTATTCCAACCACAGCGGGTCAATCTATCTATCTAACCTATCTATCTATCTATCTATCTATCTATCTATCTATCTATCTATATATATATATATATATATATATATATATATATATATATATATATATATATATGTATATATATATATATATATATATATATATATATATATATATATATATATATATATATATATATATATATATATATATATATGTTTATATATATATATATATATATATATATATATATATATATATATATATATATATATATATATATATATATATATATATATATATATATATATATATATATTATAAATTAACTACCAACAAAAATAATTGGTAAGCTAACTCAAAAAATCATCACCAAAATAGCAGAAAAAACGACAGTTAAGGTATGCAGACTCTACAAGAATCGATCCTTTTGGTTATAATAATAATAATAAAGGAGTTACGACGCAAAAACGTATAAATTCAAATGAACATATTTATCTTCTTCAATATATATATCAGTATAAATAATTCATTAAGAGACTTAAATCAAAATTTCTTTACACATCATTCAGGAATAAATATAACATCAGAAAAAAATACATTCCGTTTAAAAACACAAACCGTTCATGGCGACAAAATTTCACAAGTCCTTAAATAAGCCAAATGTTTAGCACGCTTCACGGAGGTTTATTACATTTAAGGCGGCGAGCTGGTAGAAGTATTAGCACGCCGGGCGAAATGTTTAACGCTATTTCGTCTGTCTTTACGTTCTCAGTTCAAATTTCCCCGAGGTCGACTTTGCTTTCATCTTTTCGATCTCCATTAATTAAGTAACAGTTGTGTACGGGGGGTGATTTAATCGAAGGCCCCTCCCCCAAACTTTATCGCCTTTTGCTCAGAGTAGAAAAAATTATTCTTCAAGTGGAAGGCGGCGAGCTGACAGAAACTTTAGCACGCCGGGCGAAATGCTTAGCGGTATTTCGCCTGTTTTTACGTTCTGCGTTCAAATTTCGCCGAGGTCGACTTTGCCTTTCATCATTTCGGGGTCGATAAATTAACTACCAGTTACGCACTGAGATCGATTAAATCGACTTAATCCCTTTTTCCGTCCTTGTTTGTCTCCTCTCTGTGTAGCCCATTGTGGGCAGTAAAGAAATAAGAAACGTTAGCACACCGCAGTCTTTACGTTCTGGGGTTAAATTCTACTGAGATCGACTTTGCTTTTCTTCCTTTCAAGGCTCGATAAATTAAGTACCAGTTGCATACTGGGGTCGATCTAATTGACAAGCCTCTCCTACTAAATTTCGGGCCTTGTTTCTAGATAGAAAATATTATTAATAGTAAGATGTACGAATGTTATTTGAAATTATGTCACGCAAATGAAGTGAAAGAAAATTAGCTATTTATATATAATGGAGGTTCAATTTCTGACGATGATAGCTTACGAAACCTGTGATGAATGTTTTAAATATATTTTCTATATATATTATTTCGAAAATTGTTACTCAGTTGATGATATGCATGCAGGCATCGCTTTAACAAAAAATAATTTGGCTACACATATCCAATCAACAACTTTTGCATGAAGACTAATATGAACTTAAAAATAGTCATATAATAGCCAAAAATTGAATAAGCCAAAAAAACAAGCACTGCTTTCCGACACCAATGTAAGCGATCTACTTGAGGTCACCTGATGAGTTTCAACAATTCTTGTAAGACAAACCACTAAAGACTAACAGTCTGTTGCATATATACGTCGTGCATTGCTCTGCAAATATAATTATAACACTCGTGTTAATACGCATAGTGTAATGCGTATAAACAATCTATTATTAAAATTATCTAAGCTGACTTTCTACTGCTACATTATAAGATTTACTTTCGTCCTTACTTTCTTCTTTATCTCTGTATTTTAATTCTAGTGTTAATACTATCTTTTATCCTATGGGTCTATACAGTTTAACCGTTCATAAATATATATTTATATTTACAACAAATAACCACATCTAAATTTTAAATATTTTGCAGATGAAATGCTCTCGAAGTTTATCGTTTAAATATATTTGAGTATGTCATGATACGCAAGTATATGCATGAGAATACATACATAAAACAAAACATACACAATTCTGCAAATATGTATTCATACGTAGAAACAAATATACCCTGTTGATAATGTTGAAATTTCGATGAAGGAGCATTGAATCTAGGTTAACAACCTGCCCTTTTTCTCTTGGCAAGAAATCTTGAAATAGAACTGAACAATGATATACATACATACATATTTATATGCACATACATACATATATACACACACAACACGCGCGCGCGTATCTATCTATCTATCTATCTATCTATCTATCTATCTATCTATATATATATATATATATACCTACCTATCTATCTATCTATTTATCTATCTATCTATCTATCTATCTCTGTCTATCTGATCTGGACGGATGCTAGTCGCATCGGCTCGCAAGTAAGTTGGCCTTTTATATGTCAAAAATTTTGCAGTTTTAAAATATTTTTTGTGGAAGAGGTGTATAAGTCTATACACTTCGACCCTATTGGGTTTTTGTAATAGGAAGTGGCTCCTTCTGGAGTTTATTTCCAAAAGTTTTTGATTTTTCTCCGGCTTATTTGCCATATTTCGTAAAAGAAATATGGCTAGACCTTCACACGTGGTCGATTTGCTTCTAACAGCAGGCAAGGAGATTGACCAACAAGTCGTTCCGCATGAACGAACACAAGACGTAGAGACCAGGAATGCTGCGTTTACTACTACTGCCTTCACCACCTCCACTACCACCATTACGACCGCCACCAACGACAACAAAACCAAAACCACTACTGCCACCGACATCGCAGCCACCACTACCACCAAGAACAACAATAACAAAAAGAACAACAACTCCACTCCTCTTTTGTTCCTTTCACCACAGACAACGGAAGGAGAGAAAGAGAAGGGCATGATGGCCAAACAATTTGCTCAAATACGCCTGAACGCCGAAGAAAATTATGAAAAAAATTTCCCGCCACTTCGTAACTCATATGAAGGTCAGAGGAGTACACAAGAAGAAGGTCACCCATCTGCCACAACAACAACACCTGCCAGCATCACAACCGCCAACAACAACGCTAATACAGCAACAGTCACCTCTGCCATCAACACCAGCACCACCACCAACAACAACAATAACAAGATCAAAACAAACTTCGCCGAGGCGATAAAGGAAAAAACGACGGTAGTATCTTTTATTGCACAGCAGATAAAAGATACAAAGGCTTTACTTACGAAAGAAAATGACGAGGTGCGGATCAACATACCACAAGACATTTTAGAAGACACAAACAAAAAGACAATTATTTATAAAATTTTAAACTCGAAAACAAAAAAAACAGAAAAAGCAAGCACGGAAAAGATCGAGAAATGCTTGAGATCTGTATGGCAATATAAGGATTATGTAACTTGGTGGCATAAATTTGCCCATGTGCAAGTTATTTTTCAAAGTGAAGAGTTAGCGAAACGATTCTCAACGCTAACTCTTAAGACAGAAGAGTTAACAATGATACCGAGTTACCTTGGTCAGAGGGTAACAAGGGTTATCATAAAAAATATTCCTCCCACGGTAGACACACTATGGATAACATCAGCCGTATGTGTCGATATGGAGGAAGTTGATATATTGCAAATTAATGTTTCTGAAAAGCAACAGTGTGTGGGTAAAAAAATGGAGATCCTTCTCCATATTACCCAGGAGTCACTAAATAAAATACCCACCTACATAAAGTTACCATCAACGCAAAGGCTGTATGTAGTGGTGGAAGGCAGACGACCACACTGTTACATATGTGGCAGTGAAGCTCACTTCCAAAAGGACTGCAATTCTGCCGCGAAAAAACAGCCACGGGAAAACCAAAAACCCAAAACACCAGCATTATTACCCACACCACCGTATGCCCAACTGATCAAGCAGCTATATGCGAAAACGAAAGAACGGCAACAACGAACAAACCAACCCAACCAAACAACACCACCACCTGAGTCAAAAACAGAAACAACACCACCAACAACAACTAAAGACAGACCAACACCAACACCAAGAACAACAACCAAGAAGCCAACCACTGAGAACGAAGAAAAGACCAATACTACTCCCAATTCCCCAACAACACACACACCACACACCACAACACCATCGATAAACACACAAATAGAACCAAATGCTTTGCCTTTACCCACTTCTGATTCGTCGGACATTTCGTCTAACGATGAAAGTTCTACAGAATGGCAAATAGCCACAGGAAGTAAAAGAAAAAGATCAAAAACAACCCCAAAATTAAATGCTGAAAGCCCCTTGCACAAACAAACCAGCACCAACATCACAAAAACACAAACAATGCTATCAGCGATAGACACAAAGAACACAAAATTAATGAACTACATCATATCGCAAACAAACATTTCTGAAGATAATTATAAGCTTAACAATCATCCACGCACTACACCACCGAAACACATCAAAATAGTTCACATCACACAAACGCAGCACCACACACTCAAAACCCTCTTTCCGAATGCGGTTGGGGGGTTCCA
This sequence comes from Octopus bimaculoides, assembly GCF_046866305.1. Taxonomy (NCBI): domain Eukaryota; kingdom Metazoa; phylum Mollusca; class Cephalopoda; order Octopoda; family Octopodidae; genus Octopus; species Octopus bimaculoides. Next base: position 141,564,734 of record NC_142929.1, read on the forward strand.
AAATATTTATCAAAGAAACTCTTCAAAAACCTCATCCAAGATACTTCAAAAGAATGGAAGCTAAAACTTTCGAAACGAGTAAGTAACCTTCTCTCTTGTCTATTTTACTGTCGTGTATGAAACACAAATTTCGACTTCAACTATGCTTAAATTAGGTTGTGTAAATGTACGTGGCTTAGCGTCAGCTTGGAAGCAAGGTTACCTTCTAAATGACATCAAGTCACAGAACATAGAAATCATGGCTATCAGTGAAACCAGACTCAGTAACCCGCGGGCCCTCAAGTCCATGTTTGGTGGACATTTCGACATTTATTTTTCTCCCTGTCTGCCAAGCATGGGTGGTGGTGGTACCGCGGTGCTTTTTCGGAAAAGTCTGAACCTAAAAGTAAGGCCAATATTCCTAGACCCGGAGGGTAGGCTGGTTGTCTTGGACGTCGATGGCACAAACGGGTGTGCTTTCCGTCTGGTGGCAGTGTATGCACCGTCCTTAACGGGTCGGGCGAATTTCCTTAGACGTCTAGAGGTTTTCCTGGGAACGTCACGACCTTTACTGTTAGTAGGGGACTGGACACGCATATAGACTATGTGGGAGTGGATAGGAGTAGAAGGGGATGTAAGTGCCTCAAAGACCTGCTCAGACGTTTCCATTTGTCTGACAGGTTCCGACTCGACCATCCGAACGTGCCAACGTGGACTTGGACAAACCGCGTCGGATCGTCGAGATCGTAACTAGATAGAGTTCTATGTAGGACAGCGGATAGAGATAGTGTAGGATGTCCACAATTTAAAATAGTCAGCTACACAGATCACAAGTTTGTGACGTGTACGCTCGACTTAGATAAGACACATAGGCAGGGTCCCGGTTACTGGAAACTGAACGCTTCACTCTTGGCGCGGCAAGTTTACAGGAACCGGATTAGCGAATTAATTAAGAGGGCGTTAACAAGAGCCATCGTAAACAACCGCTGGTGGTTTGCCCTGAAAATGGCAATAAAATCGGAATCTATTAGGTTTAGTAAAGAACTAGCGATAGATCGAAATAGAGTAGAGGGAGACTTAGTTAAGAAACTAGAAGAGGCACTTACAACTGGCAGCGCAACCAACGTTTTGGCTGCGAGGATGGCCCTCGACCAACAAACACCTCAACGCCAAACATGAAGGTTGCGTCGTCAGAGTTAAAATGCGTGTCTTAAGGAACGAAGGGATCGAAGCTGCGCGAGAAGCCCAGGTGGCGGAGGTGCAACGCGGTAACAGAGCCACCATTCGGTCTCTAATCGATGAACAGGGATGTAGTTTGCTCGAACCCGAAAGGATGTGTGGGGCCTTTCAACAGCACTTTGCTCGACTGTTCGGTGCGAGCGGTGGGTCGGAACGCAGGATGGACTTCACTGCCTACCTGACCGGCCTGCCGCGGCTCTCGGTGGGAGAGGCAGAGTGTTGTGAGAGTCCCATCACAGCTGCTGAAGTAAGGGATGCTATGGCGGGCTGCGCGAGGGATAAGTCACCTGGATTGGATGGTCTACCCTACGAGCTGTATTGTCAAATGCCAGACTTGTTTGGCGACCTCTTGGAATCAGTCTACTGCAACTGGCAACAAAACGGGAGAATTCCCGGTTTCGAGAGCCGAGGTGCAGTGACGTTGCTGAAGAAAGACCCAAACAAGGGGAATTTTATAGATAATTTCAGGCCCATCACTCTGCTCAACGCAGATTTGAAAATTTTGACCAAAGTAATAGCCGAGAGGTTGGCGCTTGTCATCGATAAACTGGTCGACAGGGCGCAAACATGCGCCGTGCCGGGCAGAAGTATCCATGACAACCTCCACCTCATGCGCTACATCATGGACAGGGTAGTTAAGGATCCTGGCATGGGTGGGGCGCTGACCAATTTAGATCAATCTTAAGCCTTCGATAGGGTCGACCATCGATACCTGGCGGCCGTCCTCAGGGCAGCTGGCTTTGGTCCCGTCTTCCGCAGTTGGATCGCTGCCTTGTATAGCGGCATCCGATCGGTAATACGGGTAAACGGTCACCTGTCAAAACAGTTGGACATCACGCGTTCGGTCCGTCAGGGATGTCCCCTGTCGGCGCTTCTGTATGTATTGACGATCGAACCACTACTGCGGAAGCTGGCGACACTGAGGGGTATCCCACGAGAGCTAGGTTGCGGGACGAGCGTGTCTGCATATGCGGACGATGTCACCGTCATAGTGTCGAGCGAAAAGCACGTCGAGATGCTAGGCGAGACACTTAAAGAATACGAAACGGTGACAGGAGCAAAAATTAACCCGGAAAAGTCAGTGGGTTTTTTACTCGGCACCTGGAGAAGCAAGCCCATACCGTCCAACAGTGACTCCGTAGTGGGACGCTGGACGGACAGACCGGTTAAACTGCTCGGGGTCTGGTTCAGTCCGGACCTCCAAATGGATA